>NC_058411.1:38125774-38248766 GCF_002201575.2 Neomonachus schauinslandi | reverse complement strand
TATATATATATATATATATATATATATATATATATATATATATATATGTCATTACGAAAGTATCCATTTTCCCAATATTGCAATCCCATCTCCAAAACCAGATTCTTTTCTCCTCAATATTTTGGGGCTGATATCTTTGCCCATATTCGCACTGCTGCTGGGAATAGGCCCCTGGTAAGGAATATATAGACAAGCTAGCGAGTCTTTTAAGCATATGGTGGGCAAGAGTGACCCCTGCTGGATGAATGAGGACAAACTAGCAGGACACTGAACCAACAAAAAGAAAAATGTTTTAAAGCAGTGTTTCTGGAGGAGTAGAAAAGATGTTTTGTTTTGTGTTGTTGTTTTTTTTTTTAGTCACCTTTTTAAATTTATTGAATAAAAACAAAACCCACAAGACTTATTCTTTTTTGGGTTTCTAGAAACAAATTCTGCTGAGAGTTTGCTACTTCTATGGTACGTTGATACTTATGTTAAGCGAGTTTTTAAAAAAGCTCTATCCTGTTCATGGGTTCTAAAAGCAGCTTAACTTCCTGTATCCAAACTGTTTCTTTTCCATCTAATTGTCTGCTGGAGCTCCAACTTATTTGTGCACAGACCAGAATTTATCTGCTTCGTGAGCAGGAGTAATTCTGATAAACCTGAAAGCATGTGGTAGACTTCAAGACTGCCTGGGGTAAAGGGGTGTGTTTGAGATAGGTCAGTGGGGTCAAAAACATTCAAAGAAAACTTGATGCATCTTGCCAAACTTTTTCCCTTGGCTGCAGTGGAATTTGGCTATTTTCAGAATCCGTAGGTCCTTAATTTGTCAGGGGTTGGGGTGGGGAGAGTGAATGCTTTTTAAAAAGAGTACGTTTCCTTGTATGTAACATATATCCTGAGGCTTTAAAATATGCTTTGCAAAGTCCTCTTTAACTCTGTTTTGGGGACATAGAGAAGAGAGTTGGTGGCTCAGTTCTCTGACTCTCAAAATCAAAATGCTTCATCACACTGGTTTCTAATCTGCCCCTTCCTACTTAGGCAACTTTGGGCAAGTTTTCTAAGCTTCCTTAGCCTCAGTTTCCTCCTCTGTAAAATGGGATTGCTTATAGTACCCACTTCACAGGGTTATTGGAGGATTCCTCGAGATAATGTATGCTCAGTGCTTGGATGGTAGCTGCTCAACAAATATAAGATAATTACTGAAAGTAAGCTAAACCTGTGCACAGTTTCTTCCCTCCTTCCATTTCTTCCTCCTCCCTCCCTTCCTTCCTGCTTTCCTCTTTCAGTAAATACTTATGGAATCTCTATGATGTTTAAACCTCTGTGCTAGACACTGAGGAGCATAAGAAGCTGAAAAAGGCACTTTTCCTTCCCTCAGGGAGCTTTCAGTCTCTTTGATGTTTTATCATCTGGCTATTGCTTAGTGATTCTAGAACTTATTGGGTAACACCCCGGAACAATACAAATTAGCTTAAATGACAATGTCCAATCTTAGAGGTGAAGACATAGAAACATCATGATGTAAAAGAAATCCAAAAGATTGACAATCATATGTCAATTTTTGATAGGGAAGTCACTGATGGTAGGCAAACCTTTAATTTGGGGCAAGAATAAAAATGAGATTATTTTAATGTTTCTCTGGCTATATGAACATCTGTACCAAAGAACAGAGTCAGAAAACTCCAGGGAATCTCAAACCACTTTTCTTGAAAGGAATCCAGTCTTCTTGGTGTAGACAGGCACCCCCACCCACCATGAGTACAACATGGTTTCCTCCTTCATTAGCTCAGTACCTGCCAAGTATTGGAAAGGATGCTGTTAACATAGACCCATCCCTTGCCTGTGAGAAATGCACGGTCTATAGGAGAGAGGGGACAAGGCTTCTGAGCTTTGGGGGCTCTTGAGATTTGTACTGCTCCTTCTTCATACAGTCCTGCACATTCTCAAATGGGCCCATTGAGATCTACAGCAACCATTCTTGCTACACTGATCAGGGTTAAAGTGAGGGTTGAGGACCCAGAGCAGAGCAAAATCAGTTCCTCTCAAGCCAGTTTAGCCAACTGGTTTAGCCAAACCAATTTCCTCCATGTTGTCCTTTAACCTCTTGGCAGAATTAAGGGAGCATCTTTCTCTTCAGTAAGCAGATCGTGGACCTGACGGACACCTAACAGCAAAGAGCTTAACTGAAAGGGTTTGGGTTTTTATTCATATGCCACGTAAATACCCAACTGGCCTTTACATTTGGCCATATCTCAGCAGAGATCACAAGATGAACTTGATACTTTTGGGACTCCCAAAGTTCCCAGGTCTAAATTGGCAGCCATGCCTACCCAGCACCAAAATACATCCTTTTGAAGCTTGCCATCCGCTTCAGTCTATTCTTTAGCCAAATCCTAATAATTACACCTGTCCTCCTTATGAGGGTTTGATTGTGGGTGAGGCAATTTTTGCCTTTTCTCCCCAAAGGAGAGATCATTATCTTAAAAAAAAAAGATTGTCTTATAAGAGGCAAGTTCAAATACAGATGAAAATAATAATACTACTTAGCATTTCCACCCCACCTTTCATCTATAGAACTCAAAGTACTTGGCAAACATTAATTAATTTTCAAAACACCCTTGTGAGGTAAGTAAGGGTATTATCTTTATAATAATATATAAATACTGGCTGGTTCATGAAAGCAGCCACTTAAAAGGGACAATTCTACAAGATCAATTTCAAAAAAAAACCTTCTCATCTGGTGTAGACTTAATGCTTTTGGGTAACACATTTGAAAGTGCCAAATTCACTAATAATATGATATCCTAGAATGAGCACATCCACCTTTTCAAAATAATTTCTCCAGTGGTTTTTGACAGTCTTATCTATTTTGAGGAAACTTTTCATGTTAAAAAGTACTAGTCATGGCATATTCAATCTACATGATGTCAGTCTTTATACATGAAAAAAATTCAAATTGTTTTAGAGCATCCAGTTTAATGGTGAGAATTTAGGATCCTATTTCAAATGCATGTGGATTTGAGGGGGCTATAATAATTTCAGGGTCTTGTAATGTTCTCTGTAATCATCTTAAATTTGAATGTACCATAAATCATAGCTCCATGGCTTGTCAAAATGGGTACCAGCCAGAATTTCTAGATGAGAGACACTGACAACTGGTAAAAACTGACCAGGAGTGAATTCAGTCAGCTCCCCTGCCCCCACTTTCCTCTCTTCAGGATGTTCACACTGAATGTTTCATACCCAAAAGTGGTCTATTTTTATCTTGTCTCCTCTCCATTCTCCGTCTCCCTTAGCAAATAGGGTAACATTCCATTTCCCAGTTGCTAACCTGGGTCTGCTCCGTTGCAGGTCAGAGTGGCTGTCAGGGCCCATCTCCCTCAGCGAAGCTCGTGGTGTGAGTACCACCTTCTGTCATAATTGCGGTTCGGTCTGTGCTCCCTCTTTGCGCTGACAGTGCTCATCCCTGTGAAGTCTGACTGGTTTTTTTGATCCTGGAAAGTTAATTCCCTAGGTTAGTAGCAGTTATAATTTTTTTCTACGTCTTTAAACTCACGCTACATCAAGAACTACGTTGCATTCAGTAAGCGCTCACTAAACATGAATTTTGGGTTTACTTTATTCTGCTGAAATGGAAAAATGTCCCCGAACTCTGACTGAAACCTTTGTTTATAGTCTTAGTTGGGTAAATCCTCGTCACAAAATTTTATATATGCTGCTCTGAGTTTTCTGCTTATTGATCCTAATAAGTGAATTGTTTCACTAAAACCATGTAAGAAACTGTATGCGCCACTTAACTGTGTAATATTGATCCACTAAGTCTATCTGCTTGCCTCTCTTGATGGCTTCACTTAGCAGCCTCAAGAGAGAAAACCTGGTTTCAGTCTCATAACTTTGGTGGAGCTGATGGTCTCCAATCTCCAAAGTGGGATAAACCAGATTCCTTCACTGTGTTTATCTTGGCCCACCATGTCTCTTTATGGAGAAAATGGTCCAAATAAAGTGCTTCCTCTGTGTATTTTGACAGGAAACACTACTAATATGCTTTCCTTTTGTTGTGTGCCTTGCTCTTTTCTCCCAGCGTTGTTTAAATATTTTCAGTACAATGACATATTTATTAATCCACTACTCTCTGCATGGGGCATGAAATGATTGGTTCCTCTGTGAAGCCCTCTTAGAAAAGGTGGTTTCTCCAGTGAGAGTTAATAATATTACCACTATTCATGTAAAAAGCGCTGAGACAATCTCTTAAAAATGGAACACATTTATTTAAAACAGCTGGTAAAGAAAGCACACAGGCCCAGCCAGAGGCGGCGGGGCCAGAGGTCAGGGTTAACACCGATCGCGGTGGAACTTTGAAGCTGACATTTTACAGATTATATGTGTCTCAGTGCACAGTGGGCATGGCATATAAATTGGACTTAGAGGCCCCTATTTGTTCTCTGCATTTTTATGAGCCCACAGAGCTCTTCTTTGAAGCAGCATACATAGAAAATAAAAACTATTTTAATGTTGTGGAACTATTTAAATAAATCACATTTACATCCTGGTGTTTCCTAAGCATAAGATTTCTCTCTCTCTTTCTCATACACACACACACACACACACACACACACACATACACACATACACTCATGGAGTCTATTTTCCAACATGGATAGCTTATTTTTTATCATTACGGTATTGTAAACCCAGTTTCCCTCTTTCTCCTTGCTTTGACTTAGGAATCCGATCATAGCTGCAGCTCTATTTAGTACCACAAGGACACCTTTTGTAAGTCATGTGAGGTGATTCAGCTAGAATGAGCTACTCTTTATCCCCAGGAAAATCCCCTGATACCATGAAATGCTTGCTATAGAATGGCCCTTCAGCACTAGAAAAAAGCATCTGATTTCAAAGAGATTGAGTTCCACTCTGGAACTAATTATATCATTCGTTTTATGGATTTTTTTTAAGTTGCTAGGTGTTTTAACTAGAGAAGGCTGGCGACCCAGAGAGAAACATGTACTGGCAGAGTCTGCCATGGGCACTTTAGCCACCTAATTAATTTTCAATAAAAGCTCACAATAGTTAATTTGCTCTAGACCCAGTGTAAATCAAACGGAGACAAATAGGTTAAAATTAGAAATGTGTGATGGAAACCATGTTTATGGTCAAAATTACCTTTCAACCAGGAAATAACACAGATTGACAGGGAAAGAAAATGAGACCACACAGGCTTTTGTTCAAATTGATTCTTAAGTGAATTAAAGATTTTATTAAGGAGAACATTGGACGTCCCCCACCCAAAATCTGAGATCTATGAAATAATGTCGCTTTAATAAAAAGTAGAGTTTAAAAAAAGTTACCTTAAAAATCTCCCAGAATTAAGACATTGTTCCCGTTATACCAAGTTAGTTGCCTCTCATTTTTTTTCCCCCCAGGCTTAACATAGTGTAGGGTATACTAGTAAAAATACTATAAAGTTATTAAGTTCCCAGGTCTGAATTGGCAGCCATGCCTACCCAGCACCACATTCCTTTAGCTCCTACATCTCAAAACTATACTTTCCAACGTCAAACAGCCACTTTTATTTTTATGAGAACACAGACATAGATCTCTTATGATTTTATAATGATACTTCAGGCCCCCAATTAAAATACCTAGACAATATAGATATCTTTGGCCCAGTTCATTGGACAAATATTATTATTAAGCTTCTCTCCAGGATTTTATATTTGCAAAATATTTTGTGGGCTTTAATCATTTTAAATTGCCTTAACTTTGCCCATTTTCTCCATGCCTCTCTGTTATTCCTTAGGCAGCCATTCCATTTTAACCCACAAACTGTTCATGTGACGCAAGGTGAAATAAGCTAATTTTTTAACATAGTGGAAGGTTAGTCTCAGAGATTGTTAGCCTTTTCCTGTCCTTTGCTAAACATGGCAGTTTAAACCACCCCTGAATTCTATTTTTATTTCACTTTTGCCAAGTTCATGAAGTAAATTCCCTCTTTCCCACTCAATCTGGTTTTTCTTCTTGCCTCAAAGGAATGATGTTGTCACTGTAATGTCTTCTAATGCACTATAAATGCTGTGATGAATTGGAGGCAGCCTGGTTTCTTCTGAGCAGGAGTCCATTATCCTGTCACAGTGTTCCTTCCCTGTAACTTAATTTTTATTGTAACAAATGACTAAGTACCAAAAAATGAAACAATGTGATGGGCCAATCTAAAGTGGCCCGAGTCTGATGGTCAGTGCAATGGAGTGACAATTGTTTGCAGCTGCCTTCCAAGGGTTCTCTCCCTAATGACATCCACTATCCAAATTGGAGTTATCAAAAGCATTTTCCGGATGTTTATGGAAGATCTGCATTCACAGTGACTGACTAACAATACTAATATAAATAAAGTACTTGCAAAAGACGTAAGAATGAGAGTTAAGAATGAGAATGCAAGAGACGGAGTCTCCAACTTAACTGTGTATGAGAATTACCTGGAACTTTGTTAAACTGAAATGCAGGGCCTCAGCTCCCCTCGGACAAGATGCCAATTTAGCTGGCTAAACGTGGGGCCTAGGAATACACACTTTAAATAAGCATCTCTGTCAATTCTGCTGAAGGAGTCATATTGATTATATTGTGAGAAACACTTGCCTAGAACTTCTGGTCAATCAATCTTTTCAATAAATGTCCACTGCACCTGTGACCCTTATTTTATAACAAGGCGCCTTTTTTTTTTTTTTTTTTTGGCCTGCTTGGATTTCTAACTAAGGTAGTTCTCTCAAATCATAGTTCCAATTTGAATATGATCTTTTCACAGTTGGCCCATTTTCCCTTCATTTGTTGTATAGATTAATTATCACCAACATGTCTGGAAGGTTAAAATCATCCCCATTTTACTGATGATAAAAGAATATTAATCTGGAATCCATAAATCCCTGGAAATCTAATCGATTTGGTATAGAAGTGACTAGAACTCTTCTTTGTATTGGAGGGTTCATAGATTTCACCGTATTCCCAAATGAGTCTATGGCCCAAAGAAAATAAAGGACCATTGTCCTGGAAGTGAACAAGTTCAGAAGTATTGGCCTCACTGATATGAAGCTTCCATATCAAATAAATGGTTGGGATATCTAAACAGACAACGGATTGCATGTCTAAATAGCACAACTGATATTAAGATTATAGCTTTATAGATGATTCACATTTAAAAATCAAAACAAAGCTTATTTCAAACTTTCTCAGATATTACAATGTTGTCTGATATTTGCAGCTTCCTATGTAGTATAATTTGATTGGCCCAGAAGCACTGAAACCTCTTGCTGAAGAAATATTTAGGCACAAAGGAACCACTGGATTTTGCCTTTATTGGTTTAAATGGCGTCTATTTTATTTTTTATTATTATTTTTAAAGATTTTATTTATTTATTTGAGACAGAGAGAATGAGAGAGAGAGAGCACATGAGAGGGGGGAGGGTCAGAGGCAGAAGCAGGCTCCCTGCCGAGCAGGGAGCCCGATGCGGGACTGGATCCCGGGACTCCAGGATCATGACCTGAGCCGAAGGCAGTCGCTTAACCAACTGAGCCACCCAGGCGCCCTAAATGGCGTCTATTTTAGAGGCTGGGTGAAACTGTATACATTCTGGAAGATCGGGGGATCTCTGCATCTGTCCATCTATCTATTAAACATTTACTGAGAACCCATCAAGAAAAATGAAAACTATTGTTCTGTTTTTTGGAGCATGAGGCTAGCAGATTTGTGGAATATGGCAGGGCCATCCAAACATATACACACCTGTGAATTCTCATGGTGGAATTCCGTAGGCACTAAACTCTCAACTGGAGTGATTTTGGGAAAAGTCACAGTTAACTTTATCAATCCATGTAATTTCTAAGAACAAAAGATCTGACTTAAAAAATAAAGTTTGAACAACACTTAGTTAAAAAGACTGGATGAGATTGGGAGGCTGTTGGGGAAAGAAGCAAAATAATAGGTTTCTGAGTAAAAGTATGAATCCTTAGTCCATTGATTTCCACAGAATAATGATAACCTTTTCGGATAATCATTGTTGATGGTTACAAAATAATGGAAGATGTATCAAAGAAATATCAAATATTCTAGCTATACCTAAACAACTGCTGCTAGTAAGACAAATCCTCCTTCCAACAATTTCTAAGTATTTCAATTTAATCATAAACCATGAGGTGTTAAAGGGGTTAATGAGGTCTCAAGTCATTGTCAACTAATTTAAGTTGTTGTCAACACATTCTAATTGTTGTGCTTCTGCCAGCTTCACCACTGGGGGTGCACAATCCCAGAGTAATTGGTTAACACACACACACACACACACACACACACACACACCCCGAGCTGCTGCTTTAGTTTGTTAGCCAAACCATTGTTGTCACCAACACGCACATGCATACAAACACACATATTTGCATGCAAAAGCTTTTAGGAACTTTCCCCTTTTTAAAAGGGCAGGGGGAAAAAATCAATAAAGTGGTAGCCTGGACAGCAGAAGGGGATGGTTGAAGCAGCATGGGTGGCTAAGCTGTATAAGAAACAGATGTAAGCTCTTTGGGACTAGGACAGGCTTTTCTCTTTACTGCCAAACCAACCAGCCAATGGAAGTCAATTAATGTCCCTACCGTCGGTCACCCA
Organism: Neomonachus schauinslandi; assembly: GCF_002201575.2. Lineage (NCBI taxonomy): Eukaryota > Metazoa > Chordata > Mammalia > Carnivora > Phocidae > Neomonachus > Neomonachus schauinslandi. The sequence goes on along the minus strand of NC_058411.1, from coordinate 38,240,140 downwards.
CCACTTCCCTCAAAAAAGATTCTTCAGCCTGTCTGTTGAAGCCAAGAACAGACAGGGGCATCCACGCTGCTGGGGAATCTATGATTCAGGCTCACTTCACCTAAGTTGTATTCTTCAAAATGATTCATTTCATGGTCTAAATCAGCAAGGAGCTCTTTCTTGCTGTTCTGATTTTGTACATTCTACCATCAGACAAGTCTAAATTAATCTGTTGCCATTTACATTCATCTTTTTTTTTTTCTTTATTATCCTGGTCTGGGAATCCTTTTGGAGTTGATAAACGACATGGACCTGACACAAATGGGTCATTGTCCATGTGGTTACTTAATCACCCTTCAATGGAGCTAGAGGTTACAAACTTAAGGATGTGGATTGATTCAACCTCTTTGGAAAACTGTAGTTTCTCAAAAAGATAAGCAGGCATCTACCCTACAACTCAGCATTTCCACTCTTATTACCCAAGAGAAATAACAAGATATGTCTACAAAAACAATTGTACAAGCATGTTAGCTCCAAATTGGAAACAACAGAGATGTCCACCAACAAAAGAGAGGGTAATCATATTGTAGCACAGTCATACAACAGAATATTACTCAGCGACAAAAAGAGATGAACTATTGGTCCAAAATAATATGGAGAATCTCAAACACTTTAAGTTAATCAAAAGAAACTGGATATGAGAGAGTATATATTGTATGATTTATTTATATTGAGTCCATGAATGGACAAGACCAAATTACAATGAGATAGAAGTCAGAAGTCAAAAAGAAGTTGCCTCTGGCAGGGGGGTAATTGACTGGAAAGGGTCACAAAGGAAGTTTCTTGGGGCAATGGAAATCATCTCTATCTTCTTTTGAATAATGGTTATGTTTGTGAATATAACTGCCCAAACACATTGAGCTGAACACCTAAGACCGGTACCTGGTGTTATATATAGATTATACCTCAAAGTTTTTAAAAATTACAAAGGTAAGGATTTTGGAAATACAGATGATGCAACCAGAGAAGAGAGATGGAGAAAATCAGGAAATAGAGAAGATGAAGGGGAATTGTTCACACTGGCAGAGTTGATCCCATTACGGATGAGAATGTATATGGAAATATGAAGAGCTATGTAGCCAGCTACCTAACATTTTCTTGAGTGTTTACTATGTACCAAGCACTGTGCTAATCATTTTATGGCATATTATCTCATTTAATCTTCTTTTCTTTGACCCTCCCATGTACAGAACTAGAGTAGTCATATTTCTTGGTTAATAGTATATTCTTATCATTGGTCCATGCATGGCTAGTTTTATGTCTAGTTAGCTAGCTAATTAGCTAGTTATTCTCATTCAGAATATGTACTTACAAGCCGCCCAAACACAAGCTATAACACAAGCTATAACCCATTATCTAGCTATATAATCCTCTCTATGGGGGAGGATTCTCCCACCCTCCCCCCACTCAAAGTCATCATAATCCTGAAAACTGTTCATCATTCCTTTTTACATGCAATTTTATTGATGCTATGTGAATTCTTAAACATATAGATGTCTATGTTACTCAGCTTTAACTTTATGAAAAAATGTGCTATATATAATGTTTTGGTACTTACTTTTTTCACTTGATATTATATTGCTAAGAATCATCCTAATTGTTATGTGTTTCTGTGTCATTTAATCTTTATTACAACCTGTAAAATAGGTATTATTATCTGCATTTATTGAAGATGAAGTTGGGTCTCAGAGAAGTTGATTAACATGCCCAAAGACACACAGCTAGAAAATAGTAGAAGCAAGATAAAAAGCTGAAGCTCTTAACTCATATGCTGCACTGCCTTTTCCATTCTGTATTGTTTGTTATCTATGTTATATCTCTACCTCTGCCTATCCTTATTCAGATCCGCTGTTATGTGTGCATATATATATTTAAATTTATATATCTTATATAAATTTGTATATTTTAATGTCTATATCTATATCTATATAATGTCAGCAGAAAACCCAGGTTATAGAATATGAAAGAGTTAGTCAGGTCTATCTTATAGTTTATGGGTCCTTACACTCTGGTAGAGAAATGTGAACATATTCATAATTTCAAAAGTTCTAGTCCTCTAACACTCAGAATATACAAGCAGGCAAGGTCTTAGGAAAGCATGTGGAGGCAGAGCAGCGTGCCTGTGTGCACGTGTGCACAGACATGCCCATGCATTTTCTGGAGTGTGTCTTAGAACAACATCCTTATTTCATTTAGTCTCATACACTAAAAAGGCAAATGCATGGGCACTGTTTAACCAAGTCCTTGCTCCGCACCTTATAACTGTGTACCAGAGGCCGGGGAAACTGGATCACTCTCTCAGGATGCCATTATGGCCAAGCAGAGCCTCATTAAAAATCAATTCCTCGGGTCCATAAAGCCAGTTTATTTTATCTTCCTGGAGTGCCTGCTGCTAGCAGTTACACAGTTCCATTGTGAGGCAGTCTTGTCTGTTAAGAACATTGCACAAAACAGCTATTTAAAGATTTTCCATTTTTATGTTAAACTTTATAATTTTGCGGTAATTTAAGTTTACAGGGTTCACTTCTCAAGCTTCGAGTATCTTGTTACATGCATTAGAAGTAACATTGCCAGTCCTGGGGTCCCACTAATTAAATATTTGCCATTATAAACTCGATGTTGTCCAATATAAATGTGCAGACTTAATTGAGTAGCAGAGGCTCCAGAGCCAAGAAAGCCTGATTTGGTCAGTTTCTATGGTTTCTTGTACATTGCTGCTTTCCTACTATTGAGTTGTGCCTATGGCCTTCGCTGGTAATAACAGAAAAATTAGGTACGGAATTTGTTCTTTGTAGTGACTTTAATTCAAGTATCTCTAAACATCCTAGAAATCAATATGTATCGGCCAAATTTTATAAATGGGGAGTTGAAAGCACATAGAGATTTAGTGACCTGTGCAGGTCACACCCTGAATGAGCCACAGAGGTGGAAGAAATTGGAGAGGCTGCTCTGGCCCCATCTGGAATCTTTTAACTCTCTTGACCCCCTTGGGCGGGTTTAGGAGGTGGTTGATTACAAAGATCAGTGAACTTCTTGGAAGAGTACTTGGCAGTGAAACACAGAGGCTTGGATTCCTTAGATTTTAGTTATTCCAATGATGCAAGCTCAGTTTGCATTTTAGAAGAGTCTGTGTGGTTAGTGAGGAGAAGAAAGGGAAGAGAGGGTAGGATGGGCTGGGAATGGAGTAGGAAGCGGGTTAAGACACCCAGTGCTCCTTCTCCCCCACATGTTGGGGACTAAATAAGCATCTAGTCGGACCAGATCTCTACCAAACCGGTGCCCTACGGGTTCGAGAAGAGGAGAGGTACATTCTGCAGGTCCCTGATGAACCAGAGTTTGAAAGACTACTAAGACTTTTAGAAAAATTATAAATCCAGAACCCTGATGCTTCATAAAACAAGCAGGTAAGAAAGTTTTCAAACACTGGAAGGAATATAGTCTGAAATAAACCTCAATATGATCTTTTAAATCTTTTCAATGGAAAGCAGGAGGATTCTCCTCTGTTAATGAACTCTTGCAATTTTGACAACTGCATTTCTCTTCCAGAAACCATCCCTGGGACGCCATTCTCCAAGACGCCTTATGTGAAACCCTATGTCTACAAGATGGTAATCGGTGTTTGAACAACAACAACAAAAGGTAGGTGTTCAAATATGTTTACATAGATTTGCAACATTTGTTCCCCTTCCCAGAGCTTCATAAGCATAGTAACATGTTAAAGGCTCTAGAAATCCTGCAGGAAAGAAACCTTATTGTAACTTGTTTGGCCATGGACTTTGACTACACTGTAGCAAAACAACTATATACAGCATTTCCTGAAAATAGAAATAATCTACGCAAGACAATTCTACCACTGGAAAGAATCCAACAGTTTAATCCAAAGCCTCATTCCACAGAGGAGGAGGCACAGAATATTAAGTAACTTATCCAAGTCACATGCAGGGGCAGAAACTGACCGTACCCAGGACCTCCACCTCCCAATGCAGGAGTGGTCTGTGTCACCACTCTGCCACTCAAAACACCTTGAATATTTCCTACTCTGAATCATCTGTCAATTCAGAATAATTTTTGTCTGTGTTCGAAAATACAAAAGTGTTGCTACATTGCTGTTCTGTGCTAATGCTTGTCAGTGATGAGACTAGGCTGAAGGCCAGTGTCAAGAGAGAACTCCAAGATGAGAGCCCCAAGAACTTGAAAAGGGGGTGCTCAAGGATGGGGGAGGAGTTTGAAAGACTACTAAGACTTTTAGAAAAATTATAAATCCAGAATGTATGCAGTGCCAAATAGACCCTGATGCTTCATAAAACAAGCAGGTAAGAAAGTTTTCAAACACAAGGAACTTCTTTCTTTTTCTTTCTTTTTTTTTTTTTTAAGATTTTATTTATTTATTTGACAGAGAGAGACAGTGAGAGAGGGAACACAAGCAGGGGGAGTGGGAGAGGGAGAAGCAGTCTTCCCGTGGAGGAGGGAGCCCGATGCGGGGCTCGATCCCAAGACCCGGGATCATGACCTGAGCCAAAGGCAGACGCTCAATGACTGAGCCACCCAGGCGCCCCCAAACAGAAGGAACTTCTGAAGGTGCGGAAAAGGTAGAGCTCACTGAGGGGAACACTGTCGGGAGGATTGTCCACCAGCCTCCGAAGCCAGTGGCTTTCCTCAGCGCTGAGACGGGGATCCAGATAGAAGACAGGTGGAAGTATGTTCTGAAGGGCCAGAGAGGGCCAGTCTCAAAAGAATGTGCAACTAGAAACAGCTTTATATGCCTGACTTATCTGTAAACTCGCTATTCTCCATATTTGCGTGCAGTTTTGTACTACTGGAGACCTGAAAATTGGCACAAGAGTCTAGGTACATTAAAAAAAAAACCCAAAAACTAGGGTGCCTGGGTAGCTCAGTTGGTTAAGCGACTGCCTTCGGCTCAGGTCATGATCCCAGACTCCCTGCTCAGCAGGGAGTCTGCTTCTCCCTCTGACCCTCTCCCCTCTCATGCTGTTTCTCTCTCGCTCGCTCTCTAATAAATAAAGAAATAAAATCTTTTTTAAAAAATCTAAAAAAAAAAGAAAGAAAAACTGATAGGGGCGCCTGGGTGGCTCAGTCGTTAAGGGGCTCTTGATTTCAGCTCACGGCCTGATCTCAGGGTAGAGAGATGGAGCCCCACCTCAGGCTCGGCATGGAGCCTGCTTAAGATTCTCTCTCTCCCTCTGCCCCTCCCCCCTACATACCCCCTTCTTGCTCATACATGTGTGCACTCTGTCTCTCTCTCTGAAAAATAAAATTTAAAAAATCTGATATTATGAGTTTTTCAGAATTGGAGTCTAAAAAAAGAAGTAAGGAGACAGGGATGGGTGGTGGGGAACAAGAAACAATTTCTGAAGGAAAAAAACCCAAACCTGGTTCCTTAGGCAGGGTTGCTGAGGGTGGGGTTGAAGCGAATCTTTAACCAAGCTGAGTCTAAATTGACTGGGAGGCTTTTATTTGGAGCTCTCCCTTGGTAGTGTTTTATCACAGTATGGTTTTTCTTCTTGGCCAAGAAAAGAACAGAGGTGGAATGGAATTGGCTCAGTCTGAGCTCTGACAAGACAGTCACAATAATGGAAGACATCTTTTCCCTATAACTTTGAAAAACATGAAAGCAGATATTGCCTCTGAGTATATCTGATGGTCTAACTTTATTTCCTGTCAACAGAAATAAGTCTGATTTATATTTGGTCATCAAGTTCATGCACTCACATACAACTCATACTGAAAGAGCACAGAGAGATGTAATATGCAGAGCTGTGATGTATGTCTATCCAGCAAAGCTTCCTGGTCCAAAGGAGACCTCAGGGACTGGGAAAGACACTTCAGTATTCTTACTCTTCTGACACTCCATCCCCCTGTGCATCCTCCCAGTGAGCTATATCTCATGGGCTTCAGATGAGCTACATGTTGGCTTTGATCTCAGGGCCCTTCCCCTACCCTCTCTGTGGTCTGGAAGGTTGATTGGCCTGTACCCAATAATTGTCGTGGGATGCTGAAGGCTGAGGGACTGATCTATGCTGGCGGCTGGCACCTTGTTTTATTCCACTAATATTTGGGTGCATCAGGGGAGCGAGGGAATTTTTAAAATTCCATTTCCTTCTCAAAATTGATCAATGGTGCAAGCAGTGGAAATTGAGTGAATATGCCTTTTCAGTTAATGTCATCTATGTCATCTGGTTTTAAATTCAAAAGCATTCTTTCCACTGCCCTGTTATATGCTGTATAATTCATTGGATTTAAGATGCCATCCATCATAACATGTACCATTATTTTATGTACCACTAAGAAAAAAAAATGCTGCCAATTAAAATAGACCTAATAAATCCTTACATTTAAATTTTTGTCTTTTATCCCTATTAAAAGGATTCTTTTATACTTCTTTAGATAGATTTTTATTATGTATCATACCTATACAGACATAAAAAAGGAAAACATGTGTAAAATAAATTGGCTAAGGTTCTCCTACGACTTCTGTACATTCGGAGTCCAACTCTTCCAAATCCCTCTGGAGACAGAATCCTCAATGTCTACATTATTGTACACAATGCAGTGTTTGTCCCAAGACACAACACTGCAGCACAATGATAGCTACAATATGACCATCACCTGGCTGACAGTGAGTTTAAGTAACACAAACGTAAGTTGCTATGGATAGTGAGAAGCCAGGAACTTGAGACACATTCTGATTTTAGAGGTGTTAAAGTGTGTGTGTGTGTGTGTGTGTGTGTGTATAGGTGCATCTTACAATGGAAGAAATATGGTATGTTTTGGTATCAAAGCATGGTACGAGACTGACATATACAAAATTTCAAAATACTTTACAAGTATTTCTATCTCTATTTCTTAGGTTCAATATCAATCCCAGGAAAGTATGTGAAGTTTAAAATCATCCACGGTTTAATTACTGTCTCGGTATAACTAATTCATAGGATCCTAAGTGAGGATACTTATTTTGCTTTTGGAGAGACTCTAGAAGCTTTCTTCTTGAAAGACATGGCTATGGACAAGCCTGGGAGGCAATTTCATATAGTTCCTGGGAAAAGTGCCTGCCAATATTTCCCAGTCTTCCATTAAAAAAACCCCAAAAAACAAAACAAAACAAAATAAAAACAAACAAACCACCATTTCTAATATAAAAATGACATATTTATGCCTATTAGCCAAGTTCTTTGGTGAAAAAAGAATAGTAACAGTCTTTTTTATTTTTTGTGCCTAAGCTTACAACAAACTAGATGGCACGTACTTTTCCAACATTCGTGTCAAGATCTTTCCTTTAGGAGTCCCTGGGTGGCTCAGTTGGTTAAGTGCTGACTCTTGGTTTGGGCTGGTTTCCTGATCTCAGGGTGGTGAGATCAAGACCGGCATCAGGCTCTGCACTCAGCATGGAGTCTGCTTGAGATTCTCTCTCCCTCTCCCTGCCCCTCCTGCTTATGCTCTCTCTCTAAAATAATAAATAAATCTTTTTAAAAATCTTTCCTTTATGACATGCTCTAAAGTAAGCACAAATGTTTTAAGACAAAAATTTAAATCAGTAATAACCACTAGAATTAGATTTGAAGACAATATTCTATATTATTTGAATAAAAGTTAAACATGCCAGTTTCTTCTTAAATAGATTAATTGGAATGTATTAAAACTCATGGAATTATTATGCAGTTTAAGGGCATTTGTATTTTATTTAATCTCAGGAACTTTAATTTTTGAAACTAATATTTCACATGAGCATACAATCGCATAAAAGCAGATTTTTTTTTCCCCTCCCGACTTGGTTTAGGCCCAGAGGTAGTTAAATGCTGGTGATTCTATCTCCGTCCAGCGGAGGGCAGTAGTGCACACCTTTAGAAGCAGAATTCCCATTTCGGATTGGACAGGCAACCACCTGAGAAACCTTACACCAGGTTCTGTGTCTCTGGAGTCAGGCTCTGGTCACAGTCCTTGGCAGGGACAGCAGGGCCACGACCAGGTGAAGGTGGCAGAGTTGAAATCTCATCTTCCCAGTTCTGTGGAATGTGTCCCAGCCCTGGGGGGCTCTATGCAAAGGGTCTGGGACCGCAGCCCCACTGCCTGGCTGCTTGAGTTCACCTTTGGCAAGAAATGCGAGGAAATGTGGTTAAAATGTGATTCATTCCCTCCCCATGATATCTGCATTAGATTAGATTAGATTGCATTTCCTCCTGTTTTCTGCTCCGATGAAAGATAGTGAGGAGAAATGTGTAGAGTTGGGTCCTGTAGGGGCATCTTTTTATTTTTTTTAATTTTATTTATTTTGGGGGGGGCACAGGCAGGGGGAGCGGCGGGCAGAGGGAGAAGCAGGCTCCCCGCTGAGCAGAGAGCCCGATGTGGGACTCCATCCCAGGGCCCTTGGGACCATGACCTGAGCCGACGGCAGACGCTTAACTGACTGAGCCACCAGGGCGTCCCAGCAGGGGCATCTTTTTTTTTTTTTTTTTTTAAGATTTTATTTATTTATTTGACAGAGACAGAGATAGCGAGAGCAGGAACACAAGCTGTGGGAGTGGGAGAGGGAGAAGCAGGCTTCCCCCCTCCCCCAGGAAGGAGCCCGATGTGGGACTCCATCCCAGGACCCTGGGATCGTGACCTGAGCCGAAGGCAGACGCTTAACGACTGAGCCACCCAGGCGCCCGCAGGGGCATCTTCTAATCCTTCCCATCCTAGCACTGCCCAGAGCTTTGCTTCCTTCATGCAGTATTTGGACAAACTGAGAATATCAAACCCACCAGGACTCCCAGGGACTGACCAGCAGGGACACCTCTCTTCCTTTGAACTTTCAATTAAAACTCAGTGCTTTGGGCAGTAGTCCACCTAATGTCATTTTTATTATTCAATTTGAAGAAAATATTACATTAAAAAAAATTTTTCCCAAGTTCCTTAACGAGGTAACAAATGCTTAAGAATAACTTATTCTAACCCTTGAGTATAGAAGCACTGGAAACACCACAGAAAGCAACAGAATCTAGATGTGTTGTGCACATATCGTCTTAGAACGCCTGCCACAGCTTGTCATTAGTACAGGGTAGATTGCTCAGGCTGTTATTATTTGTTTCCAGACTATATTACATGCACAATTTCAGAAACAATAGCAAAATGGACACCAGGGTATCCAACCCCCACGTTTAAGAACAACATTACCAGTAGCTTTGACTGCCCTGTTTGCCCCTCCCTGCTTCCATTCGCTTCCTAGCTCTAGAAGCGGGAAACACTCTCCTGGATTATAATAATCATTTCCATGCTTTTCTTCATTGTCTGACTCTCTCTCTATTCTGTCCCATTGATCTAGCTGTCTGTCCCTGCACTAAAATCACCTGTGTCAATTCTTGAAGCTTTGTAGTAAGTCTTCATTTTGGTGAGTCAAGCAGTAACCCCCCCTACCTTCTCACTCCCCCACTCCCGTTCTTCATTTTCAGGGGTTTCTTGACTATTCTTGTTTCTTCATGAGTTTTAATATTCATAATTAATCATTATTAATAAAAAACCAAAAGAAAAATAGAGGATGAGATGTTGAGTTCCTTAGTGGATAGCCTCTCAGTCTGATGAGCTGACTCTCCATACTGTCTGTGCTGCCTGAGGCTGGTGACTTAACCTCTCTGAACCTCTGCTCTCTCATCAGTGACATATGGATGATGATAGTATCTATTTCATAGGATTGTGTCCCTCTTGACTTTGAATATCTAGGGAGCTTCTGAAGTCACACTGACCTCAGCTAGACTGCTGGCTGTCTCCCACCAAACTGTGTAGCCCTGAACTAGTTTATTTTTCCAGAACTCTGTTTCTACATTTGCGAAGTGGGGGTCATCAGGGTTGCTGTAAAGATTAAATGAGAAAACCCAGTGAAATGACTTAGCGTGTTGTCTGGTATACTGTAAGTACTTACCAATCTCATTTAAGCATTTTAACTAGACTTAATTTTAAGAGTGAATTGCGTCTTAATGCTAAAAACTCCCTCTGTACCCTCACTTCTGAGTGAGGACTTGCCTGGAAATCACTGGAGGAGAGCGCCGATAGTTTGTAAACCCTTCTCTTGCGCTCAGGCAGCTTTTCTTTGTTTTCATCTTTTTGAGGTATGGTGTGCTGAGGAGGAGAGACTGTTCCTGATTCAGGGCCAAGCTCGCCTTCCTAGGTCCTGCCTCTGGTTTCACAGCCTGCTTCATCGGCTTAGGGCTGACAATGCAAAGCTGTCCCTTAACTTGTTTTCCAGAATCAGAGGAAAGTTTATAATAACAAAATTTTATAGCTCCTGCCCGGTAACATATATTACTTTAAAAAAATAAAAATACCTTTCCCTTATCATGCATTATTCTTTTACACATACAATTTTCCTGACGTATTGAAGTAATATTCCACGGTTTGCTATGACTTGGAAGTTTATGGCCCTTCTGTGGCAGATCAGACTAAACATAATTCATTCATAGCTACTTAGTGCTCAGGGAAATAAACCCCTGAACTTAAATAACTATGGTGTGACCTCTGTAAAATATTATTTATGGTTTTAAAACTACTATTATGTAGATATCAAGATGTGCCAAACGTTATAAACCAAACATGAGCTGGCAAATGGGACAACTACAGTTCCATTTATTTTTGCTTTCCTTTCTGGATATTTCTCTACAAATGCTATTTTCATTTAAATGGATTCTGGGGGTAATTACCTGGCAGAGGAAAGCAATGTTCATTTACATTTTATTATAGAATACTACAGTAAGTAAAACATTCTCCTCCATAAAGAAGCACTGCAAAAATGTAAACATTCCATTAACTTACTCAGTTTAACAGGAAAGACGTTGATTACTTTTGGGTACAAAGTAACTGTTCTCACTATCAAGGGACTAAGGTAACCCATCTGCTATTCATTGTTATAAATTAGTTTATGGAGGAGGACTGCTTGCACATTTAAGTCATCCAAATGGGAACTCTAAGCTTAGCATGTTTGTGGTGTTAGGAATATATGCGTATTCCCAGCACTCCTTACTTCAAATTTTCAAAATGTTGAGGGTGTTGTGTCCACATCTCATTTGTTTCCTCAATTATTTTGAGGAATATTTGAGGAATATTCCTCAACTAGATTGGAGAAGATTATATGTTCAGTGGCAGTAAAGTAATGGAATCATTGGTTTCCTCATCATCATTCAACAAATATTTGAAGACCCACCATGTGCTGGTCACTCAACTTGGCACCGGCAATAATAAAGATAAGTGAGAAAACAAAGTCTCAGCCAGCCAAGAACTAACAGTCTGAATATGGAGATAGATAAGCAAATAAGCACTTTCTAGGCAACACTGTAAGTGCTCTGAGAGATGAATAAGGACAAAGGGAAGAGTAGGCTGGAGGCAGGGAGTAGAGGAGGCATGGAGAACTTGCAGAGGACTTCACAGAGGACAGAGGACACAGCATAGTGTTGAGGACAAGTGGAGAGATTTAGGTGGTCAGGTAGACAAGCAAGACTGGCCTGGGCAAAGACATGAGGGGATGTTGGGTTTAGGACTCTTAGAATCATTCAATATGCCTGGAATTTGGTGGGGCCTTGAGGAAAAAGGGATAAAGATTTAGAATGAGGCCAACCATGAAGGCCCTGTAGACCGTGCTAAAGAATTGAGACTCCCCCTCACCCCCAGAGGCTGTGCATGGACATGAGAGATTTTTAAGCTGAGGGGAACGGGATGAGATTTATGTTTTGGCTAGCTCGTTGTGGCTGAGATGTGGAGAATAAACTTTTAGAGAGTTCTGGGGAAAAAAAAAAGAGCAAAATAGAAAGGAATATGAGAAAGGAATATATTTCCTCCTCGTCAGTCTTGATGACTTTCTAAAAGCTCATGCATTTTGGTGGGTAAGATTAATGAGACCACATAGTGTTAAGCACCTTGGACTTTCAGAACAAAGGCCTTTTAGAAGAACAAAGTATCATTATTAATGACACATCATTTACAGTTTTCATCAGTAATGTAAAGTTGCAGCCACTCTAATGGGAAGTTAGTTAAGAGCTCAATGTGGAGGGCAAGGCTATTAACAAATGTTCTTGACAGTAATACCTTTCACTTCTAAGGAAAAAGATAAATCACACTCAAACTGATCAAAAAGACAAGCTGAGGGGTTCAGAAGGAGGTGAGCCATTGCTTACTGAATTTCTCAAAAGCCTCGTGGCCCATGAGCCCGCTGGTAAGCTCTGCCCTCTGTGATGGGCTCCCTTTGCTGCCAGCCCCCTCCCTAACTTCTGGACACCTTGCTGGCTCAGAAAAATGTCTCAGGCTCTAAACCTCATCTTTCCCTCTTACTCCCCCTCTCCTGTCTCTGCGTCCACAGATAGTCTCTCCTGGGTTTCATCACCTCCAAGATTTTTCTCTGTCTATGATGAGCTGCTTGGCCAAGTACACGCTATAAGGAATGCAGCCTGCTGCACTGACTTCATCTACATGGTGGGAATCATAGCGCCAGGTGGCAAACCAGTGGGGAAGCGGTTTTTTCCTGATTACGTGTTGTTAGTCTTATCAGGGCAATGATGTGGGATGGCTGTATACATAGAGTCAATGCTGTTAGCAAGTTTTGCAAATTCTTTTTTTTTTTAAATCTCTCTCTGTCTCTTTTTTAAGATTGTATTTATTTATTTGACAGTGAGAGAGAGAGCACACAAGCAGGGAGAATGGCAGGCAGAGGGAGAGGGAGAAGCAGGCTCCCCTCTGAGCAAGAAGCCCGATGTGGGGCTCTATCCCAGGACCCTGGGATCATGACCTGAGCTGAAGGCAGATGCTTAACCGACTGAGCCACCCAGGCGTCCCAGGTTTTGCAAATTCTTTATACAAAATGCTGCTCTCATGTAAGATCTCTTCAGGAAGGTAGTGTATTTTTCAGTGAGATTCATTAAGGCCTTCTTAATGACATTTTAAAAACTACTGTTTTTGTTGGAGAGGAATTAAGAGAAATTCCACTGGGGGAAAAAAGTTGAAGGTTTTTACTTTGTCATCTAAAAATAAGTCAGCTATGTTTTAGCTACAGAAAAAAAAACTGGGATGCAAAAAAAAAAAAAAAAGTGCCTGAGAAAAAAAAGAGGGAATTTACTATTATTTATTTATTTATTTTTAAGATTTTATTTATTTATTTGAGAGAGAGAGAATGAGAGACAGCACGAGAGGGAAGAGGGCAGAGGGAGAAGCAGACCCCCTGCCGAGCAGGGAGCCCGATGCGGGACTCGATCCCGGGACTCCAGGATCATGACCTGAGCCGAAGGCAGTCGCTTAACCAACTGAGCCACCCAGGCGCCCGGGAATTTACTATTATTATAGTCAGTGATCACTTATATCCAAGAGCATATAAGGAATATAAGGAATTGATTACATTGCAGCTCTACCAATAACTTACTTTGAGAACTTGCTCAAAGTTGTTGAGATCTTCAATGACAAGAAGAGACGACCGGATTTAAAGTGAGGCAGAAAGGGTTGTGGTTGTACATTGCGAAGATGTGTTTGTTACTAACAGAAATTCCAGACCATTATTCTGTCTCTGATTTTTAATGATTGCATAGTTAGTAAATTGTTTGTTTAGTTGATTTGATCCTGGAGATACCTGGAGTCTTTTCTTGTTATTGTTTTGGGAGTTTCCCACTGACCACGTTTGTTTCTCTTTTGTTTGTGGTTTAGTTTACAAGGTAGATCAAAGCACATTTCCAGCCCAGTTGTTGAGGTTCAATCTTTTCTGTCTCATTCCAGAAGACACAGCTCTAGCTAGGGGCATTCACTAGGCAACATGAAAATTTAAGCCCAGCTGGAATCCTGAGATATCAAACAAAATGCTACAGCACAGGGATCATCACAGGAAAATGCTTTATATTTTTGTTTGTAAAGTTTTTGAGGCTTTGTAGTTCAAAAAACCCAACAAATAATTGCAATTTAGAATTTGAGTAAAATGCAGAAATGGAGAAGATTGCTATAATCATATTCTTTAATAAATTTTCATACTATTTATTAAATTGACCACATTTTACCAAATTCAAGTAATAGTTGAAGATCATCTAATTCATATTACGTTGACAATGTCCATGTAAGTTCAAATTCTGTTTTAGGAAGTTAACACTGAAAAGACTGAGTTCACTCTGAGCCTTATTTTGAAAGATGATTTTCTTGCTGCAATAAAAACCTGCTAATAACAAATGAACAAAGTGGTTGGTACCATTTGTGCCTTTAAGATCATAGTTCAAAAGAATTAAGCAAACATGATAACAAAGGTAAGACAAATATAACCTTTATTCTCTTTCAAAAGCCCAGAGAATAGGGCCTGGAACCACATTCATTGATTTAATCAGAATACCTTAAATTTTGTAGTCTCATTAAAAATTTTATAGCAATGGACCAAATATTGTAAAAATGATAGCAAAATACATGGTTGCTCCCAGCCACACAATAAAAAAGTAGTAAATTCTCTTATCCAACATAAAGAAAGCTAGGCTAGTGAGCTGCTTGACCAAACATTCATAATAAATAAAAATGATCCTATATACATATAATCAGATTTTCATAGCCTAAAATCACAACATGCAATCTGACAAAATTGTGTCACACTCAGGAACTGGGAAGCCAACACACTAGAATGACCAAAATATTTTTTGGTTTCTGTAAAATAGTGGGGCAGAATATTAACTCACAACCACTCCAGAAGGTTGGAGACAGATGGCAGTGAACATGCATGCTGTCCGTCAATTATTAATTTTCAAAGAACTAGAATAGAGTATAACATTAATGTAAATTATTCAATACAATTCAATATTCTTTGGCTACGAAAAAAAATATGTCAAAGTCTTGTACTACCTTACAGGCATGAGCAAAAACAGTAGTAACTGGAAAGCAGCTATAAAAGAGAGCGGGTACTGGGTGATTCGGACAGAATACCAAATAATTGTTTACTTTCAGGAAATAAACTGGTTAAGATGATATCACTAAGGATTTTTTGTTTTTACTTTGCCATAAAAAGAAGGTGATTTTTAAAAAATCTATTGCTTAGGAATAAGTCAATCAGAGAAAGACAAATACCATATGATTTCATTCATATGTGGAATTTAAGAAACAAAACAGATGAACATAGGGGAAGGGAAGGAAAAATAAAATAAGATGAAAACTGAGAGGGAGGCAAACTGTAAGAGATGTTGAACTCTAGGAAACAAACTGAGGGTTGCTGGAGGGGAGGGGTAAGGGATGGGGAAATTGGGTGATGGGCATTAAGGAGTGCACTTGATGGAATGAGCACTGGGTGTTATATGCAACTGATGAATCACCAAATTCTACCTCTGAAACTACCAAAAAAATCTATTGCTTAGAATAACTTTATATACAGTAGGGTAATTTTAGAGTAGTCAGACTTTAAGATTATCTTGAAGTTTTCAAATAATTCTTAAGATTCTAGATAACATGTATGACTATGTTCCTTAGCATTCATTTAAAACAATTACTAGAAATAAGCATGCTTCATTTGAGAACATAGATTAAAAAGTTTTCTCTTAGACTCCAGGGAAAAATGTATGCATGAAGGAAAACTTTTTTTTCTAAGCATAAAAAATAATTTAGATGACAAAGAGGGCTGAGTCAGGAGTCAGGAGACACAGATATGACTTCAGGGAAATCATTTTCCCCTCTAAGACCCCTTCCATCTATCTGATTCTGAAGTTAAAACACTCACTCCAAGCTGTGCAAAGTGACCTGGCATTTTCAAGTTTCTATACAGTACTTGGCAAACTGTTTTTTTTTTTTTTTCACTTTAACCCTCCAATATTAAGTACATTGATACAAACTCTGTCCTGCAAATCAGTATGCCAGATTTCTAGAGATAGCAAGTTTTTCCCCCCACTCATTCCACAAATTATGGAGCGCTTTCTATGTTGAAGGCAGGATGCTGGCCAAGACTTGCAATATTATGACTGTGTCACTGCCCCTGGGAACAAATGACTACCTGAAAAGCTGGATGCAGGTCACTGCTTCAGGCCCAACCTCAGACACATGAGGAAACAGGGAAACATACAGTGTTCTACTTGCTCCCTGGTTCAGGACGGTGATTCCCGAATCTGAGGGAATACAGGAGGAAATCTCCAGACAGGCTTGTTAAAACACAGCTTCCGACATCTCACTCCAGCCTTAGTGTGTCAGAAATGGGTCTGGTGTCTCCAATCTGCCCACATTTTTTAACAAGTATACTCTCTCCCACCCCTCTACACCTCTGCAAGTTATTTGTGGGCTTCACTCTCTCCCTCAACACCCCCTCCCCTACCCCCCAAAGAAAGCCAGGGTGTTGTCGTGATAAAAGTTAGAGTCACAGTCAGGAGCCAATGAAGAGCTGCGTGACCTTGAATGAGTTATTTAACGTCCCTAGGTCTCAGTCTTCATCAGATAGAAGTTGAACAGGAATCTCTACTGTCTCTTCCACACTCAAATGCCGCGGACTTTAAGAACCCAACATGTCAACTCGGTAAATCGTGAAGATGGGGAGAATGTACAGGGATGTCTCATTCTGCAGTCCAAACACCCCAGCAAGGCTCTGGTAGCCCCCAGTTGAGTGTAATTCTTCCGTCTGGTCCAGGCATCGCAACAGGAGGAAAAGTGAGGCAAGGCTGGAACTGGAATTGGAATTGATGGGCAGAAGCCTAAGAAGCTTGCAGGCGAGTTCTGGCAAATAGCCGGAAGGCTACTTTGAAAGCAGGAATCACTCCTCGTCCTCGTCCTCGTCGTTCTGGTCCTGGTAGCGAATGTAGACGCCCAGCATGACAAAGCCCATGAGGATGCAGAGCGAGCCGACGACCAGGTAGGCGATGCCTAGGAAGGGGTTCTTGCCGCCCATCCACGAGATGTTGCTGAAGACGATGAGCTTGTGGCCGCCGAAGGCGCGCACCGGGTAGTTGTAGGTGATGTTGACGAGGTAGGCGCCGCGCGGCAGGCCGCTCGAGTAGTTGCCCTGGCGGATGCGCGCGTACAGCTTGCGGAACGTGGGCAGCGCCGCCGTGCGCATCCACACCACGAAGTCCTGGTTGATGAAGCCGGTGTTGTTCGGATCGGGGCTCAGCTCGTAGACCGGCCGGCGCCAGTTGGGCGGCGGCGCGGTGCCTTGGAAGGCCAGCGCCAGGCTGCCGTTCACCAGCGGCGGGTTGCGGAACTTGACGTGGCAGTCGGTCCACCAGGCGATGCCGGTGCGGTCGAGCGGCACCTCGACGTACGGCCCTCCGGGCTGGCGCTGGTGCCACAGCGAAAAGGAGTCGTTGAAGAGGCTGTTGGCGATGGCGCCGCAGGGCGCGATGGGCAGGCCGGAGGCGCGGCGCTGGTAGGGGGCGCACTCGTTGGCCGGGTGGCGCAGCGCGCTCGGCAGCCCGCTCAGCTGCGTGTCGTCGCGGGACACGCTGTAGCGCCGGTTGTTCTGGTAGAAGTTGGTCAGCTCGTAGTAGAGGTACACGGGGCCCGGGAAGAGCTCTGGCAGCGAGAAGTACCAAGAGCACGAGCAGCGGAGCGGCGGCGCGCGGTCCTGGTCGGCCAGGGCGCACGCCGAGCAGTTGCCGGTGCCCGGGTTGCCCGTGTAGTCGTACTCGAGCTCCTTGATGCCGTTGGAGGAGTAGAAGAGGCCCAGGCCCAGGCCGATGAAGGCCAGGCCGGCGCAGAAGAAGAGCGGCAGCGCGATGCTGGCCGACAGCAGCGGCTGCCAGGCGGGAAGGCGCTGCTGCGTGAACGCCGTGTTGTCGGGCTGGTGGGCGCCCCGGGCCGTGGCGCTCCAGGTCATGGCGGCCGCGCCGGGTCGGACGGGGGACGGGAGTGGCACTCACAAGCGGCCAGCCGGGGGCTGCTCCCGGCTCAGCTTTCCGCCGGCTCAGGTGAGTTTGGGGGCTGGCCCCGCCTCCGGCCCCCCGCACAGGTGAGTCTTAGTGTTCTCCGTGCGGTGACCTGATCCCCTCAGTTCCGCCTCTGCCCAGGTGAGCCGGGCCGGCTCCGCCCCTGCTGGTAATCGGCAGCGGCGCCCCGCCTCTTCGGAGGTGAGCGGGGCGGGCGTTGGTTTCCTCACCTGGCCGGCGCAGGGCTCGCGTTTCCTCCCCACCTGGGTGGGTCCGGCAGCCCGCTCCTCCTCCCCGAGGTGAGTGGCGGCCCCAGGCTGCCTCTGAGTGGCCCGTGCCTTGCTCAGGTACCACCTTAGCTTCCGCCTTCCAAGTGAGTAGAGTGCCTGGGCCAGACTTTCCTGAGATCGGAGGAGCTGCAACCTCCAGCACAAAGTTCGCTGAGAGATTATTAGCGTGGCTACTGGAGACTTGAAGATTTCAGGTTATTAATCCTCTTTTATCTGGGGGTGGGGGAGTGACTCTAGACCCTCTTGTCTTTGTAGGTTAATTTATGGACCCTCTTTCAGTCAACTTCTAACCACAAATTGTAATGCCGAGAGATTACACTGTGGCAAATCTGTTATTCATTCAAGGCCTGCATTCAAATTCTAGCATATGTTTAAAAAGAAGAATGATTTTCCCGCCAGGTGCACTAATCTGGGTGCAAAGCTAAGAAAAGTAGAAAGTTCTATAAAAATAAAGTGAGTCTTTAAAAAAGAGAATCAAAGACTACGTGAGGTTCAGAGCCTTTAAATATCTCTCTAGCTGCTGGGAAAACCACACAAGGGTAAAAATGCACTGGACTACCTGTGATTTCCTTTTCTTTTCAGATTCTTTGCCTGAGTGAAGAAAGGCCTAATCCAAGGTCCTCAAAGACCTACCTGCTATCCACAGTCAAGGACTTTGGGAATGATTTGCCTAGGGAGGTGAACTACAAGGATTTACAGGACTTATTTTAAAGAGAACCCAAATTAGCTCTGGCTTTTATGTAGCATATACACAGGGGGCTATCAGGCCATTTCAGCTTTGTGCTAAATTCTCCCTAGGTATTTAGGGGTTCCTGCCTCTCCTCCAGCTCATAAAATGCAAATAACTTAAATATTTTCTGTATTACACCTTGCACCTAGAATAATAGATTGCATTCAGGAGTTGTTCAAAACCCATTGAAATTTGGAAAGTTAAAATTCTTGCAAAATTGAACAGGAATTTTTAAAATCATCTCCCAAGTGTTCACCCCTATGGTAAGTACTGTAGAAGACAGAAGAGAATTAGACTAAAATGGACCCTTGACCTCAAAGCATTTGCAGTCTGATAGGGGATATATATTACTTCGAAGTAAGAAAGAATCAAAATAGCCAATAGACAGCATATAGTCAAGTACCAAATTGCACTTTACAAGAATGATATTAAAAATTAAAAAGTAATATTATTTTAATAATGAAAAATTCATTATATTATTGAATGGAATGAATGCAGGTTGGAGGCTTTAGCTGTTAGAGGTCACTGAGGGAGAGCCAGATGACTTGAATTCCACTTTCCTCATGTCTAATTGTACCCCAAGAAAGGAAATTCCAACATTGCCAACAAGTTCCTATAGTCTGATCCAGTCTCCACTACACCTTTTCTTCAATAAGATAAAAGAACAAACAGTTCTCTGTATCATTATGGTTGAGTTCCATCTACACTTCTCTCATAAAATCATCAGTCAGCCTGACAGAGAGGACACAAAACTAGTCTCTAGGAAGAAATTCAGTCCTCAAAACTTAATCTAGCAGATCTTAAGTCTAACACCACCACTCCCCTAAAAGTGTGAGCCCCCCTGTTGAGCTGAGAGCCTTTCCAGCTCTGTCTTCCCTGGATGAAAGGCAACAGTTTATTCATTGTGCTAATTAAGGTAACACCAGAGCATCCCAAAAGCCAAGAGAAGAGAATATTTCAAGACAAGGAATGGTAAACAGGGTGAAACGCAGCTGAGAGTTCAAGTGAGATAAATGAAAAGGAGTCATGGCATTTGACTTCTGTGGGAGCAGTTGGGGTATTGGGGTGGGAGGAGTCAGGCTCTATCAGGTGAAGGAAAGTGGAAGTGGAGACCGCCAAGGTAAAACAACTCTTTAGAAATGTGGGTGGTGATGGGGAGGAAGGAGAAAGGCAAGTGGTAGTCATTTTGAAGAGTATGTATTTCAAAGGAAAGGCTTCTTTATAGAGGACAGACTAGTGTTTATTCTGAGGGAAAAAGATAATCGTTCAGGCAAGGTTACAGATGGGTCGTCCTGGATGGGACAAAGGCAGGAACAGGCAGGGGTTCCAGCGAACAAGTGCAGGGTCACCTCACCTCAGAAATTGGACGACATGGAGTAAAGATGGATGCAGAATGCAGCTGGGCTGTGGGCTCAGCTCAAGAGAAGGAAGTTTCCATTTAATAATTTCCTCTGCGCACTAAAATGCAGGGTCATCTCCGAAGGAAAGAGTGAGAGGAGGAGGAGGAGAGGGAACTGCCCAGGAACACATGAAGGCATGTCAAGTGGCTTGGTCTAGGGAAGTCCCGCCATCCAGACTGACATGGCAAATGATTGAACATGCCCAGTGGATGGGGGCTTTCAGGGCAGGTGAATTGGAAAGGTAAAGGTTCAAGCTAGTGCTGTTCTTGGGGCAGGGGTAGCTAAAGTGTTACACCTTAGTATGTAAGCTGAAATGGCAAAGAAAATGAAGCCACACCGATGGATCAAAAGAAAACAGAGAGCAGAGACTGGGAGTCCTAATGATGTTCATGAGCAGGTGGCATGAAAGCTGGGAGGGAAAAAGTGCTGGTATTGGGATATTAAAGATTTTGGAGGTGACGCAGTAATGAGATCCAGGTATATGTCCTGTTTCCTCCACCAGCTTGTAAGTTCTGAGAGGTCAAGGACTGATACACATCCTTGTGTCCCTCAGAATTCACTGTATAATGAGGGTTCTGACCCTGTGTCTTTCATTTCATTATACATGTTGTCATGGGGCATTAAAGGACACTTGGATCATGTAAACTCAGTTCTCAGTTCTCAGTACCAATAAAGTGAAGAAATGAGCTCATTCTAAACAATTCTTTATTGCCTCTCTTTATTAGAAGGAGAACTCAAAGTGAAAGAAAAAGGCATTCTCAATCACAGTAATCTCAAAATTACTTCATTTCCTCCTTTTGTCCTCCCGATTTTATCTGTATAATTATTTAACTTCTGATTGGTGGAATAATATAAAAATAGAATTATTATCATTCTGTTTGTTAAGTTACCTCCTTTTGGAATGAGGAATAAAATACATATTTTCCATGTTTCTTTGTGGTCTTCATAAATTTTTTAAATGGTCCCAAAATTCATGGGTCTACCATATTTAACTACTTTTTTTTAATTGTTGGATATTAGATTATTTCCAGTTTTTCAGTATTCCAAAGAATATGGTAGTAAACATCTTTTTGCATATAACTTTTTCTTTTCGGCTATAAATTTCTAAAAGTAGGAAAGGGGCTTAAAAGTCAAACTCTTAAAGGTACATACTGCTAGAATCTCTGATACTGCCATAGTAATGTGAACTTTGCTATGTTCACCAAAACTTTGCCAACAAAACCAATTGTTAACTATAGAATATATTTAATCTATGCTAAGAGGTTACCAGATATAGGAGAAGCAGTATAGGATAGGGGAAAGAATGCTGCTTGACATTAAGGAAGTCCAAGTTCTATTCTAGTTCCTCAGAAATAACTGACCTTGGTCAGATTGCTTAGCTATCCTGGTCTGATTGCTTACCTGTATGAACATATTTGCCAAAATGATAGTGAATATCTCTTTCAATGCAAAGATTTCTATTCCTGGTCATCTCAAGTGGTGTCCTTTATACTGACTCATTGAATAGTTAGCTTTTATTGAGTATACCTGATGTGGGCCAGTCACTCTCTAAGTGCTTTATATACATGATCTCATCTAATTCACACCACAAACCTAGGTGGGAAGTACTGTTACTAAACCCATTGAGCTGATGCAGAACTAAGATTTTGGCTAAGGAAATGGAGGCTGACGAAGTTTTCATGGAGGTAAACGGTAGATCAGGAAGTCGAAGGCCAGCTTAATTCTTAACATCCTGCATTTTCTTTTTCCTTTTTTTTTTTTTAATTTTTTTAATTCTTATGTTAATCCCCATACATTACATCATTAGTTTTAGATGAAGTGTTCCATGATTCATTGTTTGTGCATAACACCCAGTGCTCCATGCAGAACGTGCCCTCCTCAATACCCATCACCAGGCTAACCCATCCTCCCACCCCCCTCCCCTCTAGAACCCTGTTTGTTTTTCAGAGTCCATCGTCTCTCATGGTTCGTCTACCCCTCCGATTTCCCCCGCTTCATTCTTCCCCTCCCGCTACCTTCTTCTTCTTCTTTTTTTTTTTTTTTTCTTAACATATATTGCATTATTTGTTTCAGAGGTACAGATGTGAGATTCAACAGTCTTGCACAATTCACAGCGCTTACCAGAGCACATACCCTCCCCAGTGTCTATCACCCAGTCAGCCCATCCCTCCCACCCCACCCCCCACTCCAGCAACCCTCAGTTTAACATCCTGCATTTTCAACCATGACACTGTAATGCCTGGGCATACTTCCTCTTAAAAGAACCCCAAACACTTTAACATTGAACCAGTTTTTGGTATTGCAGTTCTTCTCTTATACCCCAAAGATAGAATTCCACGCCATGGATGGAGAGTCCTAGAACATCTGAGTTGCCATATTTTTGTTTAACAAAAGCTTTAAAATAACTTCACTTGTCTGCCTATATTCAGTTTTTGCATTTATTTCTTTTAATTCATGACTATATATCTTCCCGTAATAGAGCCAGGATTTTTAATTGGCGTTCCCTTACGTAAGTTTATACTACTCAGGATTGTTGCCTATTATTCTGCCCATGGGGCAACTTTTATTTAAAAAGAATCAAATTAAATTGCTTCATAAAATTACAGCATATGTTCAGAAAAGTTTTTAAAAATTCACTGTGCCTGGACTTCATTTTTCATTAAAAACTGTATTCAGCGGACTTCCTGTTTTCAAAAATTATGAGTTGGTACCCCCTAGTGGAAGATACAAAGCAACTTCTGTTCACTACTACTAAAAGCACTGGAGGTACAAAAGATAGGAAGGAATTCTCTGTGCTCCTTGCTGCGGTGTGTTGGGTTCTCCTGTCACTACCTTATTGAGAAACAGTGGAGGGCAGTTGTGTGCAAAGCTGCAGGGGGCAGTACGGAAGAAAAATGGGAATGAGCTAGGTGACAACAGGTCTTCAGCAGCACTGACTTTAGGTATGGGATGGCCATGTTGAAAGACGGTGGATAAACCAGCTAGGATGGGATTGGACTTGACTTGTGTGGTTGGAGTTCGTTTGTAGGGTGTGTGCTTGGTGAGTTGGCATGAGGAAGACCCAAAATGTGAGGAGGACCAGTTGGGTGACAGAATTAAGACAGAGGGGAAGGAAGAGCTCTGGAACTGGAAAAGAGTTAGATCAGAACTGGAATTGAACTATCCAGTAGGAAAGACGGGATAGGGTATATCCCAGGGTAAGGACTGGGGAAGGCGGAGACACCAAAGCAGAGCAGTGTCTGTGGAACCAGCAAATCTGTTGAGGTGGCTAGAGGCCACCCTTCTCTGCCATCCCCCTGTCCCTGAGGAGATGAAACTCACTGGTTTGGGGATGGCCTCACTGAGGACTGTAATATACAGACTGGCTTTCCCCTACACATGGTGACACCATCTGTCTTAAACTTTAGGAATCCCTCACTTATGTATCAGGAATAAATAGCTAAGCACTTAAAAATTTTCAGAAAGTTACCAGATTGTGAAATGAAATAAAATAGATGTCTGTTGCCACGAGAGGGCAAAGCCACATGTCCTAAAGTCCATAAGCTGGAGGGCTGACATCTTACGAAAACTGGAGGTGCCCAAGAAAGATGTGCTTAGATGCTCTTCCCTGTTGGACAGCATCAATAAACTGAATGAACATACTTTGAATTCCATTGTCTGGATCACTGATTTAAATGTTTAAATACCTTGCCCCAGCACCCTGGGAACCTGTACTTGTCATGTGTGCTGATCAATATTGACTTGTTAATATTCAATCTGGAGAGTGTGTATCCTTGGATGGTTGCAGGGGTCCCTGGCCTTTCTCTCTGAATAGTAAATCTGAATTTGTGGTTGTTATATTTAAAATTTTAGTTTTCTTTCTGTAGGAAAAGTATCGCAAGGATGGTTGCATTGTGTCAGATTCTAAACCAAAGTTTGGGACTTTAAAGGGACCAGGATCCTAGATGATACCTTATCCAGTGGTTTCCAAACTGGCCAAGTAGCAAAATCATTAGGGGGGAGGGCAGTGTTTAAAAATACACATTCCTGGGGCACCTGGGTGGCTCAGTTGTTAAGCATCTGCCTTCAGCTCAGGTCATGATCCCGGGGTCCTGGAATCGAGCCCCATATCGGGCTCCCTGCTCCGCGGGAAGCCTGCTTCTCCCTCTCCCACCCACCCTGCTTGTGTTCTCTCTCTTGCTGTCTCTCTCTCTCTGTCAAACAAATAAATAAAATCTTCAAAAAAATAAATAAATAAAAATAAAAATACACATTCCATCTGCCTTTTGCCACTAATTCACAATCTCCAGGGGCTGGTGCCTAGGAAGCTTACTCAGAGCAATCTGATGATCACCCATCTCTGGGAGCCACTATTCTACTCTGGCCTCATAATCCATCTGGGGAATTCTCTTTGATTTTAGTAAGGATTTCTGCGATGGAAGGAACAGAAACCCAAGCCAGCTTTAGTAAAGGGGTGGCTATTGTTCCGAGATGAGGAATCTGGCACAAGGAAGGAACTGAAGGAAATAGATCTGGCTCTCACATGAGTCAAAGTCATCAGGCAGCTCCCTTCTCTGTGCACTTCGGCAGGCCACCTGCTTCCGCAAGGCTCTTAGTTTTGGTCCTCCAAGTCTTGGGCTTTGCATGGCTTTGGATTGCCACAGCTCTGACTCGGAAACCAGTGCTAGACCACCTTACAGCTCCTGCTGGCTCCAGCATACATGTTCTTGAGTTCAAGAGAGACTCCAGGTTGGGTCAGGGGTCTGGTCCTGCTTCAATCTATTGTGACGGGTGGGGAAAGGTCCCACGACACACACATGGTTGCCTACATTCACCCCTCCTCAGTAAAAGTGGAAGGGACTCTTCCAAAGGAGGGGAAGTGCAGTCTGGCTAAGCACTCAAAGGGTGTCCGCTAAATGTTACAGCCCTTTTAGAATTTGTCTAGCAGGTCCTCCCCAGAAGACCCCCCCACGGTAAAAAAAAAAAAAAAAAAAAAATGGTATCCACTACACCTTTGTAACTTCCCAATGAGGGGATCATTTGGGCTCTGCTTGAACACTTCTTGAGACAAGGAACTCACCATTTTGTGAGGTCCATTCCTTTTCCAGTTCTAACTACTCAGCAGCTTCTTTGGTAATGACCATCGTATATTCTAAGTTCATTCTCTACAATAATACAGAATACACTTACTCCTTGCTCTTTGAGAATCTGAAAATGGCTATTGTGTTCATCTCAAGATTTTTATTTCCACACCATACATGCTTATAAGGTTCCTTGTCATGGTCCTCTCTGGATCTAGACTCTCATCATTCTGGTTTCCTTCCTTTGCACATGGCTTGAGTTAGTAGTTGTTCTCATTAAAGAGTTTGCTTACTTAAAAATCATAATTTTTTTAAAGGATTGAGAGTGGCTTTAAAATACGCAATAGAGGGGTGCCTGGGTGGCTCAGTTGGTTAAGCGGCTGCCTTAGGCTCAGATCATGATCCCAGGGTCCTGGGATCGAGCCTCACATCAAGCTCCCTGCTCAGCAGAGAGCCTGCTTCTCCCTCTCCCTCTGCCTGCTGCTTTGCCTAATTGTGCTCTCTCTCTATCTCTCTGTCAAATAAATAAATAAAACTTAAAAATAAATAAATAAAATATGCAATAGAACAACACACAAAAAAATACTTCAAAGCAAAAATATGAAGGCAAAAGGAATACATTTTGTAAAATAAGCAGGAGCTGGAAGAGAAATTGGTTCACGAAGCACCTGCCATGAAAGCCTGTGGCTTGCTCAGGGTGGTCTGCAGGATTGCTTCTTCAGTTCTAGTGGCCAGCCCAAAGAGAGAATGATGAATCGCTGCATTCATGAGAGAAAAACAAACCATTAGCCCAGAAGAATTTAAACTATTTCTGGTGCAAAAAACAGGAAACATTTTCTCCTTGGGGTTCTCCCAGAGAAGATGTTATAAAACCAGGTAAACAATATCTTCAACAATATCCTTGAAGTAAATACTGTAGTCATTTCCTAGGACTGTTTCTTACAACATCTGCCAAAAGGAGATATAATGGTGTTTGGTGAAAGCCCAGTTCAGTGAAGCCACTCTAGGGAGGCTCTGTAATCCAGACTGGGTACCACTCTATGGTTCTTTGCCCCAATGTCTGTGGATGAGTGTTAGAGGATCTAGCAATGGTTTTCAAGCTGTGCTCTGAGAGGCCCATCAGTGGTGGGACTTCGAGCTTCCCATCCCTTCCCCACATCCCATTCTGTGACTCTAGAATTCTAGAAAAACATGGTTTGAAGGATTCTAGGGTTAAAAAAGAAATTTGAAAACCACTGTTATAAAAGAATGGATGCACTGCTATCCCTCAGGTAATCTACCATAGATAATGCTCATTTCCCAAAGTTTTCAATAGTCAAGAGCAGTGGTGATTTCCAAGATTAAACATCCTGATAAGTTCATCAAGCACAGAACCTCTGTGTTGCCAGTTAAACCCAGAGCCATATGTTTTAATAATCAAGCAAACTAGGGAGGGATTGACAACTTCTTATTAAATCTGAGGTGCCTAACAAGGACATATGGTGGACAGAAGGCCACTGCACCTTCACGTGGAGTTGGGCTAGGAAAGGACCATCTGTTAGTACTCAGATTCTCCTTAAGAACTAATTTGGTGTTTGCTCTAACAAGATGATACAGTACAGCCTCAATGATTTTAGCCTGAAAATTATTTAAATCTCATAACCACACATCCATTTTATCCATAAGCAAATCTCAGTAACTCACTCATAGAACATCTAGCTTTTTATACTGAGAAGTATATACATAAGTTTAAAAATGTAATATATATAAAACTAGAAAGTTGATGATTTTGGATGCAGAACATCTAGTTTTTCTTTGTGATAATAACGGATAGGATCAGCTCTGTATTAATGCCATTCTGGTTTTGATACTAAGGAAAACCTGGAATTGATGTGCCAGAGAAAGCCCATCTCTCTACTCCTTGTAATTGGAATAGGTGCTATTTCTGATCCATCAATGGACTGTAATTCTTGACCTTGAAACACAGTGGTATGAAGTGCAGTTTCCTCATAAGCCTTGTGACTGAGGGTAGGAACGGGCCTTGACAATCAACACTGAGCATGAGTATCTTGGTTTATAACTGATTTCAGTCCACAAAGATTATGGAAAGATCAATAAAAGGTGTAAACACTCTTAGGTTTTTCTTACCAGATTGTACCACAGGTGGACAAAGAGTTTAATAATGATCAGTGGTGGAATAGCTGTGCCCACGGCTCACTTTGTGTAGAACATTGGCCCAAGGGTCCCAGAACTTAACAATTTATCAAGCAGGAAGGTGACATGCATTTTAGATAGACCACCTCATAAATTAGGAGAGTAAATGATTGCCCTTAGGAAAAATGTAATAGACTAAACTGTGGTCCAATCGATAAGGAGAAATTTCCATCAAAATACCACCAACAAAGGCTCTACCCCATCTATTCACAAAATCGTGTAATGACTCGATGTTTTTTAAGTTCTGCAGGAATCCTGTGTATATATGAGGATCCCTGTGTTTTACAGTTGCAGGTGATCAGTGAAAGTGGGAAGTTGCAAAATTAATTATATGTAAACTCATCTTTATTACTCTCCCAAGCTGGCAACAAGCATCTGTTGGGGCAAAACCCAAAATGCTTGATTGGCCACAGCTGCATGGATTGATAGAACTCTACCTCCTTAGAGGGCCTGCCAACTACTGCCCAGAGCAGATGCATCCGGCTACCTGCAGGCCCTTTGTACCTAATTTCAAATGACCATGGCAGGGACAGCACCCCAGAGTCCAAGAGCCTGGCTGGGGATCAAGGATGACAGCAACAAAGACCAGGCTTGTGAAGGGCTGGTCCCAACTGTTCCTTCCAGAAGCAGGGGAAAGACTGCCCAATGTGCCCTCCCTGTAGGTTCACCCAGCCTGCCTCAGGTTGTCTTTACATCCAATTTGGGACATGAGGCCTCATCCCAACACTGAAATGGCAGAATTCCCTCTGTCCAGCTTGTACAAACACACGTCACTTGCCAAGAAGACCAAATCACTTGGTTCCCAAAACAGCTGAAGATTATTTCCCATTCAGTTTTCCCTCCCTTCCCCTATGATCCTCTGTGCTGTTTCTTATATTCCACATATGAATGAAACCATATGATAATTGTCTTTCTCTGACCTATTTCACTCAGCATAAGAGCCTCCAGTTCCACCCATGTCAGTGTAAATGGTAGGTATTCATCCTTTCTGATGGCTGAGTAATATTCCATCATATATATATATACCACACTTCTTTATCCATTCATCTGTTGATGGACATCTCAGCTTTTTCCAGAGTTTGGCTATTGTGGACATTGTTGCTATAAATACTAGGGTGCATGTGCCCCTTGGGATCATTATTTGTATCTTTGGGGTAAATACCTAGTGCAATTGTTGGGCCGTAGGGTAGCTCTATTAACTTCTTGAGGAACCTCTATACTGTTTTCTGGAGTGGCTGTTCCAGCTTGCATTCCCATCAACAGTGTAAGAAGGTTCCCCTTTCTTCGCATCCACGCCAACATTTGTTGTTTCCTGACTTGTCAATTTTAGCCATTCTGACTGGTGTGAGGTGGTATCTCATTGTAGTTTTGATTTGTATTTCCCTGATGACGAGTGATGTTGAGCATTTTTTCATGTGTCTGCTGGCCATTTGTATGTCTTCCTTGGAGAATGTCTGTTCATGTCTTCTACCCATTTCTTGATTGGATTATTTGTTTTTTGGGTGTTGAGTTTGGTAAGTTCTTTATAGATCTTGGATATTAGCCCTTTATCTGATATGTCATTTGCAAATATCTTCTCCCATTCTGTAGGTTGCCTTTTAGTTTTGTTGACTGTTTCCTTTGCTGTGCAGAAGCTTTTATCTCAGTGAAGTCCTAATAGTTCATTTTTGCTTTTGTTTCCCTTGCCTTTGGAGATGTGTCTAGCAAGAAATTGCTAAGGCCGAGGTTGAAGAGGTTGCTGTCTGTGTTCTCCTCTAGGATTTTGATGGATTCCTATCTCACATTTAGGTCTTTCATCCATTTTGAGTTTTTGTGTATGATGTAAGAAAATGGTCCAGTTTAATTCTTGTACATGTGGCTGTCCAATTTTCCCAGCACCATTTGTTGAAGAGACTGTCCTTTTTCCATTGGATGTTCTTTCCTGCTTTGTTGAAGATTAGTTGACCATAGTTGAGGGTCCATTTCTGGGTTCTCTATTCTGTTCCAGTGATCTATGTGTCTGTTTTGTGCCAGTACCATACTGTCTTGACAATTATAGCTTTGTAATAAAGCTTGAAGCCCGGCATTGTGATGTCCCTAGGTTTGGTTTTCTTTTTCAACATTCTTCTGGCTACTTGGGGTCTTTTCTGGTTCCATACAAATTTTAGGATTATTTGTTCCAGCTCTGTGAAAAATGTTGATGATGGGATGCCTGGGTGGCTCAGTTGGTTAAGTGTCTGCCTTCGGCTCAGATCATGTTCCCAGGGTCCTGGAATTGAGTCCCACATCGGGCTCCTTGCTCAGCCAGGAACCTGTTTCTCCCTCTGTGCTGCTTACCCTGCTTGTGCTCTCTCTCTCTCTGACAAATAAATAAATAAAAATCTTTAAAAAAAAATGTCAATGGTATTTTGATAGGGATTACATTGAATATGTAGATTGCTCTGGGTAGCGTAGACATTTTAAGAATATTTATTCTTCCAATCCATGAGCATGGGATGTTTTTCCATTTCTTTGTGTCTTCCTCAATTGCTTTCATAAGTGTTCTGTAGTTTTTAGAGTACAGATCCCTTACCTCTTTGGTTAGGTTTATTCCTAGGTATCTTATGGTTTTTGGTGCAATTGTAAATGGGATCGATTCCTTAATTTCTCTTTTTTCTGTCTCATTGTTAGTGTATAGAAATGCCAACTGATTTCTGAGCATTGATTTTATATCCTGTGACGTTGCTGAATTCCTGTATGAGTTCTAGCAATTTTGGGGTGGAGTCTTTTGGGTTTTCCACATAAAGTATCATGTCATCTGTGAAGAGTGAGAGTTTGACTTCTTTGCCAATTTGAATGGCCCTTTCTTTTTGTTGTCTGATTGCTGAGGCTAGAACTTCTAGTACTATGTTGAACAACAGTGGTGAGAATGGGCATCCCTGTCGTGTTCCTGACCTTAGGGGAAAAGCTCTGTTTCTTCCCATTGAGAATGATATTCGCTGTGAGCTTTTTGTAGATGGCTTTTGTGATATTGAGGTATGTTCTCTCTATCCCTACACTGTGGAGAGTTTTAATCAAGAAAGGGTGCTGTATTTGTCAAATGCTTTTTCTGCATCAATTGAGAGGATCATATGGTTCTTGTCCTTTCTTTTATTAATGTAGTGTTTCACATTGATTGATTTGCAGATGTTGAACCAGCCTTGCAGCCCAGGAATAAATCCCATTTGGTCATGGTCAATAATCCTTTGAATGTATTGTTGATTCCTATTGGCTAGTATTTTGGTGAGAATTTTTGCATCCATGTTCATCAGGGATATTGGTCTGTAATTCTCCTTTTTGGTGGGGTCTTTGTCTGGTTTTGGGATCAAGGTAATGCTGGCCTCATAGAATGAATTTGGAAGTTTTCCTTCCATTTCTATTTTTTGAAACAGCTTCATAAGCATATGCATTAGTTCTTCTTTAAATGTTTGGTAGAATTCCCCTGGGAAGCCATCTGGCCCTGGACTCTTGTGTGTTGGGAGATTTTTGATGACTGCTTCAATTTCCTTGCTGGTTATGGGTCTATTCAGGTTTTCTATTTCTTCCTGTTTCAGTTTTGGTAGTTTATAAGTTTCTAGGAATGCATCCCTTTCTTCCAGCTTGCCTAATTTGTTGGCATATAGTTGCTCATAATATGTTCTTAAAATTGTATTTCCTTGGTGTTGGTCGTGATCTCTCCTCTTTCATTCATGATTTTATTAATTTAGGTCCTTTCTCCTTTCCTTTTTTATTATTATTTTTTTATTATGTTCAGCCAACATATAATACATCATTAGTTTTTGATGTAGTGTTCAATGTTTCATTAGTTGTGTATAACACCCAGTGCTCTTTTTGATAAGTCTACTAGGCGTTTATCGATATTATTAATTCTTTCAAAGAACCAGCGTCTAGTTTTGTTGATCTTTTAGTTTCTATTTCATTGATTTCTACTCTAATTTTTATTATTTCTTGTCTCCTTCTTGGTTTAGGCTTTATTTGCAGTTCTTTCTCCAGCTCCTTTAGGTGTAAGATTAGCCTGTGTATTTGAGACTTTTCTAGTTTCTTGAGAAAGTCTTGTATTGCTATGTACTTCCCTTTTAGGACTGCCTTTGCTGCATCCCAAAGGTTTTTTGTGTTTTTTTATTTTATTTTATTTATTTATTTGACAGAGAGAGAGACAGCGAGAGAGAGGGAACACAAGCGAGGCGAGTGGGAGAGGGAGAAGCAGGCCTCCCGCAGAGCAGGGAGCCCGATGTGGGGCTCGATCCCAGGACTCTGGGATCATGACCTGAGTCGAAGGCAGATGCTTAATGACTGAGCCACCCAGGCGCCCCGATCCCAAAGGTTTTGAACAGTCGTATTTTCATTTTCATTTGTTTCCATGAATTTTTAAAATTCTTCTTTAATTTTCTGGTTGACACTTTCATTCTTTTTTTTTTTTTAAGATTTTTATTTATTTATTTATTTGACAGAGAGAGAGACAGTGAGAGAGGGAACAAGCAGGGGGAGTGGGAGAGGGAGAAGCAGGCTTCCTGCTGAGCAGGGAGCCCGATGCGGGGCTCGATCCCAGGACCCTGGGATCATGACCTGAGCCGAAGGCAGACACTTAATGACTGAGCCACCCAGGTGCCCCGACCCTTTCATTCTTTAGTAGGATGCTCTTTAACCTCCAAGTATTTGAGTTCCTTCCAAATTTCTTCTTGTGATTGAGTTCAAGTTTCAAAGCATTGAGGTTGAAAATATGAAGAGAATAATCCCAGTCTTTTGGTACCAGTTGAGACTTGATTTGTGACTCAGTATGTAATCTATTCTGGAGAATGTTCCATGTGCACTCGAGAAGAATGTGTATTCTGTTGCTTTAGGATGGAATGCTCTGTATATATCTGTGAAGTCCATCTGGTCCAGTTTGTCATTCAAAGCCCTATTTCCTTGTTGATCTTCTGCTTAGATGATCTGTCTATTGCTGTGAGTGGGGCCTTAAAGTCCCCTACTATTATTGTATTATCATCAATGTGTTTCTTTAATTTTGCTATTAATTAGTTTATATAATTGGTTGTTCCCAAGTTAGGAGCATAAATATTTATAATTGTTAGATCTTCTTGTTGGATAGACCCTTTAAATATGATATAGTGAACCTCTACGTCCCTTACTACAGTCTTTGGTTTAAAGTCTAATTTGGCTGATGTAAGGATAACTACCCCAGCTTTCTTTTGATGTCCATTAGCATGATAAATGTTTCTCTACCCCCTCATTTTCAATCTGGAGGAGTCTTTGGGTCTAAAATGAGTCTCTTATAGACAGCATATGGATGGGTCTTCCTTTTTTATCCAATCTGATACCCTTTGTCTTTTGACTAGAGCATTTAGCCCATTTACATTCAGAGTAACTATTGAAAGATATGAATTTAGTGTCATTGTATTACCTGTAAAGTCACTGTTTCTGTATATTGTCTCTGTTCCTTTCTGTTCTATGTTACTTTTGGGCTCTCTCTTCGCTTACAGGATCCCTTTTAGTATTTCTTGCAGGGCTGGTTTAGTGATCACAAATTCTTTTAGTTTCTGTTTGTCCTGGACGCTCTTTATCTCTCCTTCCATTCTGAATGACAGCCTTGTTGTATAAAGTATTCTTGGCTGCATGTTTTTCTCATTTAGTATCCTGAATATA
Source organism: Neomonachus schauinslandi (assembly GCF_002201575.2). Lineage (NCBI taxonomy): Eukaryota > Metazoa > Chordata > Mammalia > Carnivora > Phocidae > Neomonachus > Neomonachus schauinslandi. The sequence continues at coordinate 38,206,963 of NC_058411.1, read as the reverse complement.
TCATGCCAGCCCTTTCTGGCCTGCCAGGTCTCTGGATAGGTCTGCTGCCAGCCTAATGTTTCTACCCTTGTATGTTAAGGACCTCTTGTCTCAAGCTGCTTTCAGGATTTTCTCTTTGTATCTGAGATTTCCAGGCTTCATTAATATGTTGGGGTGATGATCTATTTTTATTGATTTTGAGGGGGGTTCTCTGTGCCTTCTTGACTTGAATGCCTGTTTCCTTCTCTAGATTAGGGAAGTTCTCAGCTATGATTTGCTCAAATACACCTTCTGTCCTTCTCTCTTTCTTCTTCCTCTGGAACCCCAATAATTCCAATATTGTTTCACTTTATTGAATTTGCTGATTTCTCAAAGCCTTCCCTCATGTTCCATTAGTTGTTTTTCTCTTTTCCATTATTTTGTCTTCTATGTCACTGACTCTCTCTTCTGCCTCATTTACCCTAGCCATTAGAATGTCCATTTAGGCTGCATTTCAGTTAAAGCGTTTTTAATTTTGGCCTGATTAGACTTTAGTTCTTTTATTTCTGCACTAAGGGATTCTCTAGTGTCTTTTATGATTTTTTCAAGACCAGCTAGTATCTTTATAATCGTTTTTCTGAATTCTAGGTCAGACATTTTACTTATATCCATATCAATTAAATTTATGGCAGAGAGTATTACCTCTGGTCCTTTCTTTTGTTGTGAATTTCTCCTTCTAGTCATTTTGTCCAGAGAAAAATAGATGAATGAGAACAAAATAAAAAATATCAACCACAACCCCAGCGAAATACACACTAGATAAATCTGAAGAGATATGAAACCAAAAACGAAAAGAAAAAGGGAAAAAAGAGAGAATATAATCTCACAGGTGGACAGAACAGGGTGATACACTTGGTCCTAGGTGTATTTTGGTCTGTTTGTTAGAAGACACTAAATCCCAAAATTATAAAGAAAGAAAAACTTATATATATATACAAAAATAAAATTGAATACGGTGAAAGGAAGCCAAAAATGAATATATCTATAAAATATAAATGCAAAAATGAAAATTGAAAAAAGACTTAAAAACAAAGAATAGATAAAACAAGAAACTAGTTGGAAAGGAAAATAAAGAAAAAAGAAAATTTAAAACTGAAAGACTAGCCATGAGAAAAAAAAAAACAACTCGAATTCTATATACTATTTTCCCCCAGTGCAGGAGTTTTTGAGTTCTGTGTGATCCACAAACAGTGTTCGCTTGATGTTCCTGTTGGTCTTCTGGGGGAGGGGCCTGTTGCACTGATTCTCAGGTGTCTTTGCCTGGACAGAGTTGCACCGCTCCTTGCCAGGGGCCTGGCTCAATGTAAGCTGCTCAGTTGCTCTATGTGGCTTTTGTTCCCTGAAGGCTTTCCTTGCCACTTTAGAGGATGAAAAAAAATGAAAATGGCATGCCCCAATCTCTAGCCCTAGAGCTGAAGGATCATGGCCCCCACTCTTCATTTCACCCTCAAGGAAAAGCAGTCAATCACATTTGTGTGTGCAAAACTGTAGACTCCCGAGGTTTGCACCCATGCCAATCTTCCCACAGAAGGGAGGAGGGCCACTGCAGTTCTGCTGCCTGTTGGGCCCCTACTTGGAGAGCAGTCACCTGATCATGTCCCAGTTTGTGGTTTATGGCAACACCCAGCTGAGAGCCCACTCCCGGGCTCAGTGATTGTAGCCCACTTCCCTGTTCCAATGCTTGGGAACTCTGCTGCACTCAGGCACCTCCGTTCTTTCTGTGACCCTGGGGATCCTGAGACCACACTGTCCCACCTAGGATTCTGTCCCACTTTGCCACCTGAGCACCTTTCAGGCAGGGACATCTCCCATTGGAGAGATGTCTAAAAGTTCCAATTTTGCACTCTGCTGCTATATCACTTTCTGGTAGCTGACTTATAGAGGTTCCCTCCCCGCATGGTTTATCTTCCGAAATATCCCCTCAGATTCACTTCTCTGCACCTCCTACCATGCAAAAAGTGGTCACGTTTCTATTTCTAGAATTGCAGCAATTTTTCCTTAGATCTCAGAATTCACAAGGGTTCAGATGGTTTGATAGATATCTATCTGAATTTAAGGGACCAGATGAAATGAGGGTTCCCTACTCTTCCACCATCTTCCCTCCAGATAATTTACAGTTATTCTTTAAATCTAGTATATTAGCCAGCTCTCCCAGCTTATGTCATCCAAATATTTGATTAACATACCCCTTCATTTAAGTCACTAATCAAAATGTTGACTAGATTTGGCTAAATGTTGATGTTAACTAGGTGGCAGATTTGTTTGATGGAGCATAAGATGAGCATTCAATGTGTTGTTATAGATCTACTTATTGTCTGAAAAGATGTGTATGGTACATTGAAAAATGAAAACAAATCATGTAATATTATGCATTTCTGATTCTACTGTCAAAATATGTGTGGATGTGTATAAAGATAGAAAAGATTCTAGAAAGAGATGTACCAAGAAAATCAGTGTTTACCTTGAGTGGCCAGGCTCCTAGGCATTTTTCATTTTCTTTTTAATGCTTGTATGTATCTTCTGAAAAATAATTTAGAATGGATGCTTTTATAAATAGAGAAAACAACAGAAATATTGTTTTTTTAAAAAATGCAAAAGAAGTAGATGAAAGATCCAAGAGAGCCCTATGGCATATCTCTAAAGACCTTTTTCCAGGTCCAATAAAGAGGTTCTCAGACTTCTCTGCTGAACAGAATTATTGAAAGAGATTTTTAAAAACATCTCCCTTGGAAAAATTACCAGATGATACTGCTGTTGCCTGTCCTTGGACCAGCCAGAGGACAGAAGCCACATAATTAGCTGAGAATACACTCAACTTCTCTGCCTCTTATTGGCTGTGGGACCTCAGTAACTAACCTAAACTGCAAAAGATTTTTTTTCCTGTGCTTCAAAATGGAATATTAACATTTATCTTAAAGGATGGTTGTGAGGCTTAAATGACGTAATGTACACAAGATGCCTAATCCAGTTCCCAGAGCATGGTGCAGCCTAGTAATGATATGTTGGTCTCCATAGCATCTAGCCCATGGTTCTCAACCTTACTCACAAGTCATTGCTTATCACACCTCTTACCTCTTCTCCCTTTCCAGCACATTTTAGGATCTTATCTGAGTCCAAGAAGAAAGCAAGGAAATGACTTAGTATTGATGTTGCTGCCAATTTGCAGAAATAATCATTTCTAATGATCTCCATATAAAGGAATAAGCCCTTGATAAATAACTTATGTTTTTAACCCTTTTGTTTAAACTGCTTTTTTTTTGTGTGTGGCTTTTGCATTACTAGAATCCCCCTTGCATTCCGATAAGCCTGGAAGTTAATCCCCCTTGCATTCTGATAAGGCTGGAAGTTAATTCAAGAAATATTTGCAGTATTGCATAAAGCAATGTGTGATCTTCGTTCCCCAAAGAACTTAGGGAAAGACTAAATGGTAAAGTATCACTTTTAGGGACACCTGGCTCAGTCGTTAAGTGTCTGCCTTCGGCTCAGGTCATGATCCCAGGGTGCTGGGATCAAGCCCCACATCAGGCTCCCTGCTCCATGGGAAGCCTGCTTCTCCCTCTCCCACTCCCCCTGCTTGTGTTCCTGCTCACTCTCTCTCTCTGTCAAATAAATAAAAATTTTTTAAAAAATCTTAAAAAAAAAGATTTAAAGTATCACTTTTCCACATCATGATGTTTTAGTGGAATTTTTGTCATGTTAATGTCCTACTTGATGAGGGAAGGGTGAAACAGCATACTTTAAAAAAAAAAACCTTTTCAATTAGAGCAGGGTATTTTTTTATTTAAATTTAATTAGCCAACATATAGTACATCATTAGTTTCAGATGTAGAATTCAATAATTCATCAGTTGCGTGTAACACCCAGTAGAGCAGGATATTTTTAAAGCGATTCTTATGGGAGTTATCAATTCCTATAGCATAGGGTTCACACCACCTCAGAAGGGCTGAGATCAAAGAGATCTAGCCTTGAAGAGGCCACTGAGCTGGAAGGGAAGGTGACTCATGTGGCTTGGGAGCCCCACACCCAAGGCTCAGTCTTTGAGGCATTGTTCTTGGAGTAGCAAGCCTGGCTGCTCCTCGGGGGCGATTAACTAAGACAGTACACAACCATGTTCCTCCCCTCCCTTCTCCTCCTTCTGCCCCCCGAGTTGGGCGGCGTGTGAGCAATGGAAAATTCCTTTGACCCAGAGTGGGGCTGTAGCAGGGTCATGCCATGCGCTACAGCTTTCCAAAACAGAACCAATGGATGCCAGCTTCTCTTTCTTTTCTTTTTTTTTTTAGGATTTTATTTATTTATTTGACAGAGAGAGATAGCGAGAGCAGGAGCACAAGCAGGGGGAGTGGGAGAGGGAGAAGCAGACTTCCCACTGAGCAGAGAGCCCAACATGGTGCTTGATCCCAGGACCCTGGGATCATGACCTGAACCAAAGGCAGATGCTTAACAACTGAGCCACCCAGGCACTGCACCAGCTTCCCTTTCTTGAGAGTCCAAGATTCCTTCAGTGGCCCATAATCTCCCCAGTCTTGAGGGGCTTCTGGGAGAGTGCTTGGAATCATCATTTTCCAGAATGACTGGTCATGCCTTATGAAAATCAAGATAAAGTCCGTTAGGGGTACTCCTGATTTTACCTTTTTTTGAAAAAAATAGAATCATCGTACTTGGACATATTATTTCTTGAACACATTGTTTCTAATGATTTTGTGATTTAAAAAAATGTAAATATAATTTATGGTTATAGATGTGTCATGAATTGTTTAAATTTAAAATATCATCTCTAGTTATCTATGCAATATGATCATTTGTAATTCCCATGACACTGATTAGGAAAAAGATACAATTGTTGTATGTAAGGTCTATTGACTAAATTTTGGAACTTGAAATTTGTTTGATATTACTTGTGTTTATTAGTATTATTTTAATTCTGATCCTTTTTCTTCCTGTCTTTCAATTTATGGTTTGTGGCCATTAGATGGCGCTGTGCATTTCAAATATGAAAAGTCTATGAAATTTTAAGGCTGGGCCGTGTGGAAAAAAGTAATATGCATTAAAGATTGCCACGTTTTTGTTTCAGTGAGGGTAGAAACATTTTATTTTTCACATAAAATGTTCTAGTATTATAATTTATTAAGTAGATATCTAGAACATAATCCCACAGTCCCATATGAAACTTTCCTTGCATAAAGAAAATGTTCCTTCCCATGTGACACAAATATAACGCCTGTCAGACTTAGATTGGGTATGGGGCTCCCGAGTCACACGGGATACTATACTCCTTCACCTCGCCTCAGAGCAGCTGCTGCTGATTTCCTAATAATGTTGATTACCCTCTATTAGTGTAGCCATATTCTCTCATTTGGAAGTCTTTATCACCGGAAGCATTTACTTACAAATAGGATGCAAATTCATTTACAAATTATTTGAAATGCTAAACTGAACTCTAGAAAAGAATAAAATTAATTGGCTTTCTTAGAATTGATAGATCACTCCCAGGAGCTGGCTTTATTACGCTCATCATTAACCAGCTAAGAAGATGGCCTCGGGCGCCTGGGTGGCTCAGTTGGTTAAGCGACTGCCTTCGGCTCAGGTCATGATCCTGGAGTCCCGGGATCGAGTCCCGCATCGGGCTCCCTGCTCGGCAGGGAGTCTGCTTCTCCCTCTCCCACTCCCCGTTTGTGTTCCCTCTCTCGCTGTGTCTTTCTCTGTCAAATAAATAAAATCTTAAAAAAAAAAAAAGAAGAAGAAGATGGCCTCACTGAGGTTTTATCCCCAGACGTAGCCTCCTGCGAAACACAACCTCCGTTATTCTGGCAGCACAGCCTCCAGCCTTCCCCCCACTGCGCAGCCCCGTCCCTCCAGCCCCGCGAGGCCCTCTGCCCGGGCCTCCTGGGGCTGCCCAGGGCTCCAGGTACCTTTCTGATGCTGATGTTTCCCAGTCTGTACCTTTGGCCCACGTGTCCATTTCTTCCACTTGGATGTCTTCAGGTCCTTTTAACCATTTTTAACAACTTTTTGAAACCTTTTAAAAACTCATCAGAGATGGAACTCACCATGCCCAACTCCACACCAGTGTCCCCTCTCTCGCGGACCGGCCACCTTCCTCTGTGCAGCTGCCCCATGCAAAGATCCGAGTCTGGCTTCACCCTTTGTTGCTACCATCCCCCATATCCAATCTATTACCACGTCTGCCGGTCCTTGATAGTCACTCTGCTAGTATCCTCGTCATGGGTTGGATCTTCTCTCATTGGGATGATGATCAATTAACTTTCCCCTAGTCTTGGTCCCCGTCAACCCATTTTTCCCACGATAGCCACAGCGATCCTTGTATAATGTGGATATCACCATGTCTGACTCCTGCTAGAAACCCGCCATACCCTCTCGTTTCTCTCAAGACAGATCTAAACTCCTTAACGCAAACATAAGGCCTTGGACCCTGCCTACCTTTGTGGCATTACCTCTTCGGCCTCAAAACTCTGTACTGTCCTTTAGACACGCCTTTCAGCGCGTCAGATTGAATGCTTTCTTCAGCCTCCAGCTCTATTTGCAATTCTTTTCTCTCCACCCCTATCACTTTATTCCTACTGGAATCGCTTTAGACTTCCCTGCCTCTGGGAAGGGACCCCTCCCCACTGCTTCCCCAAATAGGATGGGCTCTCCTGCTTCCCATGGTCATTATCACGCTGTGTGGTAATTGTTAGTTCATCTACCCCTCAGGCTGTAATAAACGAATTTATCTTACTTGCCGCTGTATCTCCACCATACAGCACAGTGCTTACCATGCAGTAGGTGCTTAAGACATGTCTTTTGCATAAGTGAACGAAGACCTGGGCACTTCGACTCATCCCTTATACCCCAGGTCAGTTGTCTTCCCAGCTCCTATAGTGTTTATAGAAGGAAGGGATTTTCCTGCTTCCGAAGATCACGGAGAAAATCAAGACAGAATAGGGTTTCTACCTGATTTGGGGGTCTAGGTCTAGTTTTGTTTTTATGACTATTGCCTTCAACTTTAGTTTTTTTTTTAATTTATTTTACTTAGAACCCTGAGGTTTAAAAACTTCGAACATATACTTGGAGAAAATTATTCATGCAATTCATGAAAATTACTCATAATTATGATCAATTAAGCATTTTAATTAATCATACAATTAAGAATATGGGTGTTAAGCCCCAGAATGTCTGATTGAGGTTGTGAGCCTTTCAGATGTGTCTAAGGAATGTGTGTGCGTCCTGACTCCTATTTCCTTCCTCTAACCGTTCTGTGTACTCACTTCCTCAGGGGAAGAGAGGGGCTTATTCATTCCACAGTAACACAAAATAGTCCTAGAGCACATACTGTGTGTCAGACACTGCTGTATCCATTTTGCATGCATTAACTCATTTCATCCTCAAAATAACAAATATCAGGTGTTATCATTCCTCGTTTAGAGATGTTAAGGCTGAGGCACAGAGAGGGTTAGTAATGTGCTCAGGGATGAGGAGAAGAGCTGGGATTTGGACCCAGGCAGTTTGGCTCTAGATCTTGACTTCTTCTCTAATATATCATAGAGAAAGCCTGACAGGGAATTACGTTTCTTGATTATATTAACTGAGAATACTAGCAGCCATTTAATAAAACATCATCATGTGGACTTGGTTTAGTATGTAGATATCTGTGAGTAAAAGGACAGTTCTTGCCAAAGCCTCCCTTCTCCTCTGCCTCGGGCCACAGCATTCCTGGCCCCAAACCTTGCAGTAGGCCTTGCAACCCTTGGCCCTTCAGGTTTTTAATCCTTTCTCTCTCATCTCCTGATACCTTTTCTGGAGACAAGCAAAGCCTTGCTCAGTTTTCCACAAACTGAGAGGCTTCTTTCTTGCTTTTCTTGACCGTATATCTCTAACTGCTAAGTTAATTTCCTTTCAACCTAGTGATACTAATTTAGAGAACTGCTAAGCTTTACAAGATCTCTTGCTAAACCTTATTTATTGTGTGTAATCGTATACCACACGTCTTTTACCCGAGAGTTCGTATTTTTTTAGTACACCCCACCTAACCTACAATCAAACAAGAGCCCTGCAATCACAACACAGCTACAGAGGTTTACAAACTGCATTGTTATCTGATATAACCAAGTATGATCGTATATATTTATGCATTACTAGTTTTTCTTCCTCTTATAATGCTGTGAGGCAGATGTACATTGGAGGCCAGGGAGCAGAGAAGGAGAGCTTATGTCTTCTTTGTGGTTCCAGAAAGATTACATTGAAGAAGGGTCACAAGCTGAATCTGGAAGGTTAAACAGCAAAGTTATTATCATCGTCACAGAAAGAAATATGCTAGGGTTTGACTTCAGAAGTTTCATTCAGAAGGAAAAGAAAGAAACATTTTCCAAGTAAGGTTATAGGATAATTTTAGCATTATTCTAACACATCTCATGGAAATTTTTGCTTCAGTTACGTTTAAAATTTAAAACTTCCGAATGTTTCAAGTTTTATATGTTTATGTCATGGTTTTGGGGATGCCACTTATTTATTTTTGAGATACAGTGTACACACAGTGAGATGTATACATCGTAAGGGCATCATTTTATGAGTGTGCCAATGATACATCCTTGTAACCAGCACAGAAAGTTTATAAGAACTTTTCCATTGTTCCAGAGAGTTCCCTCAAGCCTCTTCCATCCTCCACAGACAACCACTAATCTGGTTTCTACCACCACAGGGTTTTGCCTGTTTTGTTTCTTTAACAGAGATAAGGCTATTCAGATTTTCTATTGTGTCAGTTTCTTCTTGTATCAGTTTTTATATGTTGTTTTTTTTTCAAAAAATTTGTCCAGTTCATCTAAGCTGTTGAATTTATTGGCATAATATTATGCATAGTATTCTCTTATCATCCTATTAATATCTCTATGAGCTGTGGTGAGTTTCCCTTTTCATTCCTAATATTGGTAATTTGTGTGCTTTTTTACTTGAATGGCCTTGCTAGGGGATTAGAAATTTTATTAATCTTTCAAAAAACCAACTTTTGAAAATGAATAATTTTCTCCATTTGTCTGTTTTCTATTTTGTTGGTTTCAGCTCTTAGGTATTTCCTTTTTGCTACTTAATTTGGATTTAATTTGCTCCTTTTCTACAGCTTTATAAAACTTTTTCTCCAATGTAAATATAAATATTTAAATTTTTCTCTAAATACCACCTTAGCTGTATCCCACAACTTTTGACAATTTTTTGTTTTTATTATAATTCAGGTTAAAGTATTTTCTAAATTCCCTGTGATTTTTCTTTGACTCATAAGTTATTTAGAATTATGTTGTGTGGATCTATCTGTAAGGGTGTTTCTGAAAGAAATTAGCATTTGAATGGGTGAACTGAGTAAAGCAGATTTCCCGCCCACCCCCCCCCACACACATAACCCCCTTCCCTGCCCACAATCTGGGTTGGTATCATCCAATCCGCTGAGGGCTTGAATAGAACAAAAAGGTAGAGGAAGGTTGACTATACTGTCTGCCCGACCACTTGAGCTGTTATATCAATCTTCTCCTGCCCTGGAAACTCCTGATTCTCAGGCCTTCAAATCTACACCATCAGCTCTCTGGCTTTCAGGGCTTTGAGGAACACCACCAGCTTTCCAGGTCTCCGGCATGCAGACAGCAGACTGTGGGACTTTTCAGCCTCTGTTAATCACATGAACCAATACCTTATGCTAAATATCTATCTATCTGTCTGTCTATGTATGTATGTATGTATGTATGTATGTATGTATGTATGATCTATCCTACTGGTTCTTTTTCTTTGGAGAATTTTGACTAATAAAGTGACTCTTCCATCCACATTTGAAAGCAGTATGTATTCTGCAAATGCTGGGTGAGATATTCTATAAATGTCAGATCAAGGTGGTTGATAATAATGTTCAAATCATTTTTTTGTTTTATGATGTTTTATGATGACAATTTATTATTAAGAAATGTTACTCTTCAACTCTGAATTCTCCTTGACTTGAAGTTTACCTTGCATGATGATATCAACACTAACTTTTCTTAGATTTTCTTGATCTATCTTTTCTCCCTCCATTTACTCACAACTTATTTGGGTCTTTAAAATGCATCTTGTGCAGATAATATATAGTCAAATCTTGCTTTTTGTTCATCTTTACAATCTCTTCCTTTTCACTGAATTGTTCAGTTCTTTATATTTAATATAATTATTGATATGGTTAGATTTAAGTTTGTTTTTTACTTGTCATGTTTTTTTTTTTATTTCCTCCTTTTCTGTCTTTGTTTTGGTTAATAAAATATTTTTAGGACTCTATTTTAATTCATTTTAAGTTATCCATCATGGAGTTTTGTTGCTGTTGTTTTAGTGGTTGCTTGAATTCTCCACCTACACGTTTTACAGTTATGGAAATGTTCCATGTGCTCTTCCAATATGGGAGTCACTAGTTACATGTGACTATTAAGACCTTGAAATGTGACTAATACAACTGAGGAACTGAATTTTGTTGTATTTAATTTTAATTAAGCTTAAATTTAGTCACTTGTGGTTAGTGCTGTATTGGACAACACATTCTTATCAGTCTACTTAGATTTATATTGTATAATTTCATGTAAAATATAAAAATCTTACAATAGTATAATTTTATTAACTCTCTATCCTTTTGTTACTGTTGTTATGTATTTTACTTGTACATGGTTAAAAGCTCCTCAATATATTTGTCTTTAAATAGCCTTGTCTTTTAAATAAATTATAAAAAGAAAGAAGAAGACAATTTTTCATACTTTCATGTCTATTTGCCATTTCTGGTGCTTTTCTTCCTGTAGGTTAGATTTCCCCTTGTATCATTTCCCATCATCCTAAATAACTCTTCTATTAGAACTTCTTATAGTTTTCAGTGAATTATTCCTGCATTCTTTTATCTGAAAATGTCTTTTTTGTTTTCATTTTTTGAAAGATATTTTTACTGCATATAGAATTCTGGGTTGACCACTTCTCTCAGTACTTTAATGATGACTTTCCATTTCTTCTGGTCTCCCTTGTTTCTTTTTTTTTTTTTTTAAGATTTTATTTATTTGAGAGAGCCAGCGTGTGAGCATGAGTGGGGGAAGGGGCAGGGGGAGAAGCAGACTCCATGCTGAGCAGGGAGCCTGAGATCATGACCTGAGCTGAAGGTAGACGCTTAACTGACTGAGCCACCCAGGCACCCCTGGTCTTCCTTGTCTCTAGTGGGAAGTAAACTGTCACTCATAGCATTGTTCCCTGCATGTAATTGACTTTTTTCTCTATTTTCAACATCTACTCTTTCTTTATCTTTGGTTGACAGTCTAATGACCAGAATGTGCCTAGGTATGATTTTTTTTTATATTTATTCTGCCTGGAGTTTGTTGATTCTTCAATCTGTAGGCTGATGTTTTCCACAGGTTAGAGGAATTTTCAGCCATTTTTTCTTCAAATTCTATTCTACCCTATTCTTTCTTTCTTCTCTCCTCCAAGGACTCTAGATATATATGTAATTTCAGAAGTTAACTTTCTATTTCTATTATATCCATTTGTTTAATCTTTGCTGCTACTCCCCATCTTTTTACTCAATATATTCATCTTTTCCTGTGCATCCTTAAATATATTGATATGAGCCATTTTAAGGGCTTCATCTTTTAATTCCAACATTTGGGTTATTTTGGATTCTGCTTCTATTGACTGCTTCTTTTTTGATTATGGGTCACATCTTCCTGCTTCTTCACATGTCTAATGTTTTTAAAATTATTATTTTTTAAGATTTATTTATTATTTGAGAGAGAGAGAGAGAGCATAAGAGCGGCAGGGGCAGAGGGAGAGGGAGAGAGAATCTCAAGCAGACTCCACACTGAGCATGGAACCCCACGCAGGGCTTGATCTCACAACCCTGAGATTGCAACCCGAGCTGAAGCCAAGAGTCGGATGCCCAACCAACTGTGCTACCCAGGCGCCCCTATAATTATTTTTGAATGTTGTTATCAGGGAGTTATAAAGAGTCTGGTTTATCTTATTTTCCTTTAAAGCCTGTTGAGCTTTCTTTCTATGAAGCTGTTAAATTACTAGCAAATTCTCTTGATCTTGTTAGGCTTTGTTTTCTTATTTGTTTAGGGCAGTTCTATTTTGGTTTTGTCCTTAGTCTTGGGGCATGGCCCTTTCTCTGAGGCATGGTACTTATTCCTAAGGTGTGGCCTCTTTGGAGTTTCAGTTTGAATATATGAGGTGCTTAGGAAGGTCTCTCCACTTAGGCTGGGCCAATAGTCTTATGTTTCCTGCACTGCAGAGCCTGTGATGTCTTGGCCCAGGTTTCTTACTTGCAGCAGCCATTCTCCGCTAGGCCTTGTGAAGTCTCCTCCTACACACTGGCTGCAGGGGAACACTCATGAAATCCATCATCTTCCTCCTCTACACAGCTCATTTCTCTGTGATATCCTGCTTTAAAAATTCCAGGGACTCCAGCCATTGTAAATTCTATGTGTACCTCTTCAGCCCAAGAAGACTTCCATATTCCCTTGGATTCCACTTCCCTTTAGTTCACTAAGTAGAAAGCTGAAGAAGACATAGAGCTCTCTTTGTGTTTCTCTCCTCTTAAGGATCACAATGCTTCAATGTTTATTGTCAAATGCCTGGAATTGGTTACCTTAGATATTTATAGCTGTTTTCACTGGGAGGGCAAGTCCAGTATCTGTCACTGTGTACAGCCGGAAGTAGATGTCCTCCTATATATGTTTTTGTGTATTACATACCCCTTAATAAACTATTAAAACAAAAAATCACTTTTCTTATTTAAAGATCCTTGTTTCTTTTTTTGTCAGAGCACTGTTCTTGATAATTATATGTATTTTTACTCTAACCTCAATAAACATTATTCTGTTGAAGTTCATTTAAATTATTATAATTAACATTTCTAAATCACAATGATTAATAATTAGCATTACTTGGGAGTACCGGAGCGATGCAGTTGGTTAAGCATCTGACTCTTGGTTTTGACTCAGGTCTGATTTCAGGGTTATGGGATTGAGCCCCACATTGGGCTCCATGCTCAGTGCGGAGTCTGTTTGAATTTCTCTTTCCCTCTCCCTCTACCACTCCCTCCACCCCTCTTGCTCTCTCTCTCTCTAAAATAAAGAAATCTTTAGGGGTGCCTGGGTGGCTCAGTCAGTTAAGCATCCAACTCTTGATTTCGGCTCAGGTCATGATCTTAGGGTCCTGGGATTGAACCCCAGGTCTGGCTCTGTGCTCAGCGGGAAGTCGGCTTGAGGATTCTCTCTCTCCCTCTGCCCCTCCCCAGCTCATGCTCTCTCCTTCTCTCTCTCAGATAAATAGATCTTCAAAAAAATAATTAGCATTACTCATTACAGTGTTTATCAAACATTGAAAAGATATTTTTTTCAAGAGTTTAAAACAAAACTTGGGTAGAACAAAGTGTAGCCTAATATCCTTCTATTTTAAAAAGTGGGATATAATGAAATTCTAGGACACTAAAATGACCCATATAAACTTTGTTGTTTACTGGTAGAAAATTTTTATAACTTTCTTAAAAACAAAAATACTTTTTCACTGGCTATAAATGGCATATCAAAGGAAAATGCCAGAAACAAATTTGCCTGACATTGTATTCCTAAGAACACTGATGTAAATCATTGACTGTACCATAATTTATGTTTTACTTTATTGTTTAACAAAACATATCAAAGCAATATAAATGATACTGCTGTTTATATAAATCAGTTAGAGATAAGGCATGTTGAGTCAGTAACTTACTTGAGACTAGAATCTGTTCTGGGGAGCTCTGGCCCCAGATTCTGAAGATGCAGGGAATATGTAATAAACTATCTGGAAAATGCCCTCTTTCTGGTTCTAGCTCCTCATCTGTAAAATAATATTTTGGCCTAGAGTTGTCTAGCATGCCTTCCAGATCAAAGGATCCATTCTTTCTATGTTCTTACTTTTACTTTCTGACCCATCTTCTCATTACAGTGCCGTATTTTTATCTTTAATCTTAAAACATTCTTTCCATATATTTTCATCTTAAGGTAATGACAGCCATATTTCTGGGTGGTTATAACAATCATTGGATAACTATAAATGGGAACAAAAACCAAACATGCGGCTAAGTGCCAGGTAATTTTAAAACTTAAAAACTGTAACAATTACCCCATAAATATAATGCATTGAATCTCTGATTGCTATTACAAAAATGGACCCAAATTAAGAGAAATAGCTTGCCATTTACATGGAAATATAGACTCTGGAATGGTATCACTGCCTACCATCAGTTATCTTAAACTGAGTCCAAGTTTTTAAAGTCATTTCCTAACTAATGTTAAGCACAGGTGTTTCCTGATTTCAGTTGTTCAGACTCTTAGAAAAAATGAGTAACTCAGGGAAATGTGTAGAATTCCTTTGTTGGCTTCCTTTCTCCTGTATCAAGCCTAAGTTTCATCTGAGTACTATATGGGTTTTTGTATTTCCATGCCCACTGAGCCCATGAGCTTGTTTTCTCCCTTTCTATTTGCTATACTCACCACTCTCTCTTTTGTTTTCTTATTATTAGTGTTATTTTTACAAGTTTTCTGCCATCTTTAGAATCTCAGTTTGAATGAGTCTATTTGAAGAGAAAGAGTCAAATATCTGTCTCTGATTTGAAGGGTCTCTGTGGGTGGCAGGTTTGAGCCCCTGCACGGCTGTGGGGCTGCGTCTGGTCTTAAGCACCAATCCCTCATGCCGAGGGGCAGACTGTGAGGCAGCCAGAATGAGGTGGGGGAGAAGGGAAAGTGAGCAGCCCTGTGGGACAGAGTGATAACACAATGTGCGTTAAAGTTGGTTTCTCATTTAATTCTGTACATTTGTGTGGCTTGACTGAGGTCATCTAACAATTTTGGAGGTTGCAAACCTAAGTCTCGGAATGTTACTATCTCTTACGTGTGGGGTTCTTAAACTTGAGTACAGGAGAACCAGCTGGGCTTGTTAAACTTTGTCAAAAAGGCCATTTCGGGGCTGTCCAACTCCCCACTCCCCCAAAGCTCATGGTCAGATTGCCTGAAATGCCCTGCTGTCACTTGTTGGCTTCTAGAGTTAAAATTATGTTCACGGCACAGCGGGACTTTATTAAATTAGGATTAAAAATAAATAGTACCTTGATTTACTACAACGTATTTACCTGCTTTGCTCTTTTAGTATCTAGAATAAACATTTTGCCAACTTTCTGTGTGTAAAACAAATGTCTCAATTCAGAGTTCTAAAAAGGGAAAAGGGGAAGTACTTTGAAGGATTTTAATGTAGATGTAGGAAGATGTCTTGATTAGTTTTGTAGAAAGTTAAATTTTTGGCCTTGTATGAGAAAGATGACTGGGGCTGGTGTGAAAACTTTATACTTCATTATCAGGATTTCAAGGACAAAAGGTCTTTTTTTTTTTTTTTTTAATGCCTCTTTACTGTGAACTCTACACTCTTAGGAACAGGGGCCAAACAGCTTTTTCATTTCCAAGAATCAGAAAACGTTTAAATTTCACCAGAAAGATGACAGGAAATGATTTACAGTTTCAAAGGGTTAAAGTCAACCTTATCTGTGATTTGGTGTGTAGTGTTTAATATTAGCTTAAAAATCTTTTGAGAAGTTGCTAAAACTTTGATTATGGAAAAATCCCAAAGTACATAAATGAAAAGAAGGAAAAGCCACTATATCAATAAACAGTTGTAAAGTTGCTGACTTTGTGCCAGACACTCTTCCAAGTGCGTCACAAATAACAACTTATATAAAACTCTCAGTAACTCTGGTCACGGAGTGAACCAGAGGATGCCACCAACAACATGGAGAAAACCCAGTGAAGGGTGAGAGAAAGATGCTATTAGAGCAAAATGATCATTTTCCTCCCACGGGTTTCTTACACAAGCCACAAAATCTAATAACTTGGTCACTACTTGTAGTTAATAACCACTTCGCTTGTTAATGGATTGGAGTTCACTGAGAAAGGTTAATGAAACAGACTGTCCAATAGCTAAATTAATAATAGGCTTTAGAGGAAGTCATTACTATTGTAAACCATATACACTTGCTTCTATCACTAGTGCCTTTTAAAAATATTAACACAGCAAGAAAAATATTAAAAATGAGGAGTTCTGCATTCAGAATTAAGGATTTTTAAACAATTTGAGTTTGAAAAGATATTTTTGCCTCATTTGGTGACGTGTTACTTTATGTTGTTATTACAGAGGTGGATACAACGAAATGTTTGAGGTGGCTAAACGTCATTAGTCTTAGCTCCTCTAAACTATCTCTTCTTTTATTTTATGAGGTTTGTCTTTTTTTTTTTTTTTAATCCATGCAACTATAATTCAGGCTGAGGACATTTCTGAACCTGCTTCTTAATAGAATGACTGTAAGGTTGTCCAGGGTTCCACATGCCTACTAAGAAATGCACTTAGGTGATGTAAAGGATCTCAAATGAAAATATTCTAATATGGGTAGATTTAAGTAGGTGAGTTAAGTCAAAAAAAGAAAACAGCCATAGGAGAGATTTGTGTTTGTTCTCTTTACACACATAAATTTCTAACTTCATTCGATTTTCCTGGTAGGAAACAATGGCAGAAATGTTTCATGGAGTTGTTGCTCTTGATCACGAGGCTATGTCCAGGAATTGTCAGTACAAAGTGTACTGACAAAAAACTTGACCGCTTTTTATGAGGGTATTACTTTTGGGCTTGCTCCTCTGTTCTGACCTCAGTCTCTGGAATCTGTCTTACTTAAGTGGGCTTTTGAGGCAAATAGTAATCAAAGGCTCTTCTTTTGAGGAAGCCTGAGGAAGGGCGAGAAGCTCTGCTCATCCACTCTGCCTGCCCTTTTAGGACTTCTGCCCTTCACACTTCTTTCGCCTCGTTCCCTCTTTCACTGTAAGCTGTTGACCCATTGAACACTAACTGGTGCAGCATTAGGAGCCTTTGGCTTACTCATCCCACATCCCTCTCAGCCCCTGATTTTGTTTCTGTTTCTTCCCATAAGTCATTAAAGATCTTCCCTTTATCCGGATGTTCAGAAGCCTCACAGTGATGTGTCTAGGGAGGGTGTTCTTTAAACTCATTTTGCCTAATACACTGTGTCTTTTCCAATAGGAGACGAGTGTCCTCCTTCCATTCTGAGAAATGTTACCCTCTTTGTGAAATGTCTTACCTTTTTCTATGCTTTTTGGAACACCTACAAGTAGGACATGGTGGCCCCACTTATTTATATATACCTTTGCATATTTAGAAAATGGATACTCCTCGAACTTTTGCCCTGCATACCACCCTCTCCTGCCTACTGAGAATCTCGATCTTCCTCCTTGTTCTCAGTGTACAGCAGTAGTTTTCAATCCAGCTGTGCATTACAACCACTCCAGGATGGGGTTTAGGCACTTTTTTAAAATTTATTTATTTATTTATTAATTAATTAATTTATTTATTTATTTTATTTAGAGCGCCATGTGTGCGAGCAGGGATGGGGGTTGGGGGGAGGGGCAGAGAGGGAGAGAGAGAATCTCAAGCAGGCTCCATGCCCAGTGTGCAGCCCAAGGCAGAGCTCGATCTCACGACCCTGAGATTTTGCCTGAACCGAAATCAAGACCACACCTAACTGACTGAGCCACCCAGGCGCCCTAGGCATGCATTTAAGTAAGTGGGTCAAATCTCAGCTCTACCACGTACGAACTATGCTCCAATTCATTTAACCTTTCTGGTTCTCGGTTTCCTTATCTGTAAAATAGAGATAATAACACCTCATATGGTTGTCATGAGGATCAAATGAAATAATGTTTGTCAAGTGGCTTGTTACAGTGCTGGTGGATGCTCAATAAATGATAATATGACAGCCAAGGTAACAGTTGAAATGTAACATGTGCTTGGCAATGTATCAAATACTTCATGTGAGTTTATCTTCAGAGCCCTTTTAGGTAAGTACGTTTATTATTCGTTTGTGAGTCCAACACTAAGAGCCGTTTTCATTTACTTGTGTTGTCTTCTTTATCTTTTGGTTTACATATTTTAGGTACTTCATAGCATATTTATATTTCTTACTCTACATTTAAAAATATTTACTATTTTTTCTATGTTGTTTATCATGTGTCATTTTAATAACTATTCCATGAGGTTGCTATTCTATAATTTACTTAGTCATTCTACTATTGCTGGACTCCTTAGGCAAAGAACTGGTTTGTTTGAAGCTTTTTTTTTTTTTTAAAGATTTAATTTATTTATTTGACAGAGAGAGGGAGAGAGAGAGAGCACAAGCAAGGGGAGTGGGAGAGGGAGAAGCAGACTCCCCTCCGAGCAGGGAGCCGGATGCTGGGCTCCATCCCAGGACCCTGAGATCATGACCTGAGCTGAAGGCAGATGCTTAACTGACTGAGCCACCCAGGCGTCCCTGTTTGAAGCTTTTGATGCATACTGTCAAACTGCCCTCCAGAAGTTGTGCAATTTCATAATGACATGGGGTAGTTTTTGACCTAGCTGTTTTATTCTCTAAATTCTCTAATTCTGTTTTAAAGTGGAATGGAGGTTGTGGGAAATGATCCTTAAGAAATTAGACAAATGGCAGCAATTTAGTCAATCAAGCAATCAATCAAACAAGCATTTAGATAATGTGCTAGCAATTGTATACAAGAAGTCCAAAGTTATAGTGTGACTGACAAAATAAATAGTAATAGCAATAAAGAAACAAACAAACCTCTAGTGTATAAAAGGACCTATAACGCCGAGTTTAAAGCAGTCCGTACAAATATGCAAATTACTACATTACAGTACATGCTGCTGGTCGGGGGGTGAGATGTATATAGAGAGGGAACTTCTTATCCCCTGCCTTCCTTGAAAGTCAGGACCAGCTCCAGATAGAAGCTGTGACACAGGTGAGGTTTGTAATAGCAGACAGTCCCTTCCCACAGGGGCTCTGTACTGTGGACTGTGTATTATTTGTCTGGTGTCTCCCCCAGGAGCCACCAAAGGGCACGTGACATAGGCTGGGGACATTCAGGGGCTTCCCCAGGTTGATTTAAGGAGGTGGGTCAAGAAAATCCTCTTTCCACTGGGGCCGTGAAGCTGGAAATCTGGCCAGTTGGGACTGCTGGTCACCGTGTCCCCTGACTGTAGAGCGGCAACTTTGGACAGCAGGCTGAAAGCCACAAACATAGATGTTTGTCCTAAACTAAGTGCCATTTCTCCCCCTGGGTCTCAGATGGCATTCCCACCGGCAGTCTCAGAACTGTACGATTTCTCTCCTCTCTTGTGTTGCTCCCGCTTAATAAATAGCCCTCCACCCAGTGGTCCCATCTTCCTCCTCAGCTCTCTCATCCTCATTCCAGCCCAACCTCTTGAACGAGTGTCTACACTTACTCTCTCCACCTCCTTATTTTTCACCTCAAGCTACTCCACACAGGCTTCAGCCCCCATCCCTCTACAGAAATGGCTCCAAGATTACTAAGGATGCCCATTGTCATCTCTTCATGGCTGCCTTTAGTCCTTGTGTACTCAACCTCTTAGTGTCATTTGGCGTAGCTGAACAATTACTTCTTGTTTGAAAACGCTTTGGTTGGTTTTCATAATACCTGGGTACTGTGTCATCCTGGTTTTTCTCTTACGCCCCTGCTGCTGCTTCGGAACCCCCTTGCCCACCTCTCTTCCACCTAT
Organism: Neomonachus schauinslandi; assembly: GCF_002201575.2. Lineage (NCBI taxonomy): Eukaryota > Metazoa > Chordata > Mammalia > Carnivora > Phocidae > Neomonachus > Neomonachus schauinslandi. Next base: position 38,187,310 of record NC_058411.1, on the reverse strand, counting down.
CCATGTTGGGGTTTCTGGGGCTCTATCCTAAGGCCCCTTCTTTCCTCATGCTACACTCTATTCCCCTCTTTCCCCCACAATCACAATGTCATCCACTATTCTGGCTTTAGTTGCTATCTATATACCAGTAGCCCCTCACTTTATGTCTTTAGCTCAGACTGCACCTCTGAGCTTCACAAGCACATAGCTGAGTGCCCACCTCAGATTTCAACTCAGATGTATTAAGATATATCAAAACTCATATATTTCAAATTGAACTGTTCATCTCCCTCCACAAATCTGCTCCTTCTCTAGTGGTTCCTAATCACCAATGGCTCCCCAGTCCACACAGTTGCTTAAGCTGGATGCCTGCAAGTCATCCTTGATACTTTCCTCTTCCTCATTCCTTCCATTCAGTCCAACACCAAGGCCTGAGTGTTCTACCTCTTAAACATTTCTCACATCCATCTCCATCTCCATCACCACCACCTGAGTCCTGGTCACCATCTTCTCTCTTTGGACTTTGGCATCTGCCTGCTGACTGGTCTCCCCACACCCATGCTTGCTCCTTCCAATCCACTCTTCACATGGCCCCGAAGAGAGACTTTTTTTTTTTGAAGTTTGTTGGTTTATTTATTTAAGTAATCTCTACACCCAAAGTGGGGCTCAAACTCATGACCCTGAGATCAAGAGTCGCATACTCTTCCCACTGAGCCAGCCAGGTGCACCCCCCAGAAAGAGATTTTAAAAGACAAATCTCATCCTGTCCCTGTCCCTGCTTAACTTTCGGGGGCTTCCAACTGCCCACAGACCATGTCCAAAGACTTTCCCATGACCTACCAGACCTACCTTTTCAGGTGAATTTCAGCCACTTTCCCCTCCCCTTTTTATGGGCTCCAGTCACATGGAGTCTTTCCTGTTCCCGAAACAGGTCAAACTGTCCCTTTTCTTGGGAACCCTGAATAAATGGATCCTTTTGCTGTGTACTTCTTCAGGGGACTCTTCCCGCACCACCCCCTCCAGGTTCCATTGTCCCACTGCACCTGAGCTTTTCCTTCACCACACAGCCCAGGTGTGTGATCTATACCTTGATTTTCCTTGCTGTGGGACTTATGCCCCAGGAGGGCAGGCACCACCGCTGTCCTGCTCCTAGTGTCCCTCACATCCCAACCCCAGGATGTGTAGCTGCCCACCATTTGGGGACTGTCTTTTTTTAGTGCCAAAGTCCAACAGCAGCCAATCTTTCAGTGGTTCTTAAAGCTAGAGTCTTGCTCTTTGGAGGAAAGGGTGACAGAGTTGACCCAATTGGTCCCCTTGACCTCTTCCCTTGGAGCACCAGGCCAGATGGGAGCTCCCTGGATGTTTGGGAGCTTGCTTTATAAGCCCTGCCTAAAGCTAAAGTGTCATTAGGATGATGTGCTGCATCCCTGCCTTGTTCTCTTAAAAAGAAGTTTTGATGTTTTTAAGACAGGCCCTTCCCCACCAGCCCATTGTTCTTATTTGTTTTCATTCTCTAGTGTGCCTCCATTCACAGGAGTGAAATTGTTGAGAAGCTACTCAGTTCAAGAGCCCCAAACAGGGCCTTGGGTGGAGGGGGCTAGGAAGACCCGTCGGGGAAACCAGAACAGCCAAACGGAATGTAATTAAGTATCTTAAAAATGGCCTAGGCTTTATGGGAGACAAATTGGTTGTGGCTGGCCCTCAAGAAGCAAGCTTTGTGGTAAAGCACAATAGATGGAACGGTTCACACAAGGGCCCCAGAACTCCTGGACCCACGGGTGGGAAGGAACAAAAGGCTGCCCACTCTGACTGCAAACACAGCAACAAGCTAGAATGTTCCTCGAAGAGGCGATTTCTTCTGCACACATGTGTCAGGGACAGTGTTTGTGTGTGAACATCTGCCCTTGCTAGGCAGGGCTTGGTAGACCAGGAACCACCCCGCAGAGAGACTTAGTACATCTCAGCCATGTCTGTCTTCAGAACCGATCTTTCCTGCTCTTTGTGCAACAAGACACACCTCTCCGAGGAAGGAGGAGGACAGGATTTCCATCATTACTACCACCCTATTAAAAACAACAACAACAAAACAACCGTGTAATTACTCTCTGCAGGAAAGGCGCACAAACAGGATGGGCCTGAGCTGAACCCGGGATGGGCCATCCCTGTAAAGATTAGGAAAAGGAACCTCCCCGCCAGGCGCCGGCTCAGGCCAGGGCCTCTCCCAGACCGCCAGGCAGGCTCGCCAGCCCAACTCCTCCGGTGGTAAGGAGGGTGCCGGCGACTCCTGGAGCGCGGGTTCCCAGCTCCTGCCGCCCCCTCCTCCCTCCGCCCCCCAGCACTCTCTGGACCTGTCTCCCAGGCCTCAGGTGTTGGCTCACGCCGGGCCACGAGCCCTTCCCTTTCTGGCCTGCACCTGGGGGAGCCTCTAGCCCACCGAGCACAGTCGACCCCGCGCGACAGGGAGCGCGCGCAGAGGGGGGGCCAGCGGGCCGGCGTGGGGCTCCCCGGCTTCGCGCGCCCGGCCACCGACCCACAGCCCCGCCGGCTGTGCGCCACGCCCCCGGGGTTCGGAAGGCGCGGGACCCGGCGCAGGGCTTCTGTGAACTCGGAGCCTGGCGGCGCGAGGCTCCTGTCGGGGATGCGGCGGCAGCTGCTTCCTGGTTTGAAGCTCGCCGAGTGGGGGAGAGCGTGAGCCCGCGGAGGCGGGGGCAGGAGCAGAAGCAGGAGGAGGCGGGGGCAAGAGACGCTTGGGGCTGGAGCTAACCGGACGGGTCGCTCCGGCTCTCCAGGGAAAGGAGCTTCCCGGCTCTGGAGAAGGGGCGAGTCCTTTGAGAGCCCCCGGGAAGCGCCGCGTGCTGGAGAGGGACGGTCGGGCTACCCCGGCTCGCGGAGGGCTCGGCTCCGGGCTCCCCTCCTTTCCACCTCGCGAGGGAGGGGGCGAGGGAAGGAGGGGAGGGGAAGGTCCCGCGAAGGAGGCAGAATGACCAGTCGAGGGGGGCTTGGGCGCTGCTTTCCCCAGAAGCTGCTTCCACTCCTGCGGCTGCCGCGAGGGCTGGCTTGAGCTGGCGCTCCAGGCTCTCCCGCTGCGAGCCAGCGCGGCCCCCCGGGGCCCGGGCAGCGGCGCCGGCATGACGTCCGGCACCATGAAGTTCAATGGTTACTTGAGGGTCCGCATTGGCGAGGCTGTGGGGCTGCAGCCCACCCGCTGGTCCCTGCGCCACTCGCTCTTCAAGAAGGGCTACCAGCTGCTGGACCCCTACCTGACGGTGAGCGTGGACCAGGTGCGCGTGGGCCAGACCAGCACCAAACAGAAGACCAACAAACCCACGTACAATGAGGAGTTCTGCACCAACGTCACCGACGGTGGCCACCTCGAACTGGCCGTCTTCCACGAGACGCCCCTGGGCTATGACCACTTCGTGGCCAACTGCACCCTGCAATTCCAGGAGCTGCTGCGCACGGCCGGCGCCTCGGACACTTTCGAGGGCTGGGTGAGTAGCTGTGATCCCTCCCGGTTGTGTCCGCTTTACTCTTTTCCCCCTCCACTTTTCAAATCTCGCCTGGGTCCCGCTTTCCCATCCCGTTGTCGAGCTCTGCGGCGGAGGGAATTCCCTTCAGTTTTTGGTCCTCGCCCAGGTGGCCGCGGCGCTGGTGACGCGACCGCGGTGGGTGTGTGAGGGCTCGTGTGTGTCTCCAGGAAGCCAGCCCGGACACGGTCCCCTTTTGGGATGGCAGCTTGGGCTAACGGGAAGTCAGGGCGAAGGCAGTGACCCCCCCCCCGCCCCCTAGGCTCAGACTTTGGATAAGGCGCTCGAACTCTCCGCATGCGGGTAGTACAAAGGAAAGGCGAGTAAGATGTGATGTGAAAGTGACTTGATCTGGGTAAAGTACTTAAAGCGCTTCTTAGGAGAAAGCCATACATTCTCGCAAGTATTATTCATAATGTTTATGGATACGTGTTGGTTCAGCTGCTAAGACGTGCACACGTGTTTCAGCATGCAGATCCATTACATCCCATGGATACATAGCCTACACTGGCAGGGATCTGAGCTCCTGGGTCTGCACGCTGGCAGTTTTATTGTTTAGCAGTTTTCCAAGGAGATGAGGTTTATATGTGTTTGTAAGTAACTTCGGTAGTTCTGTCACAACCTGAGAGGTGTGAGGCTTGCATGCGCAGTTTCTGCTGCTATTGGTCTGGGAGCTTTGAGAACTCCTCAGTAGTTTGTGGACCACCCCCAGTTCTCCCCATCTCACCTGCTGGTGTTTCTGTGTATTGACAAGTAGTTACCCGCAACTTCCTGCTTGCCTCTACTTTTCACATAGTTCCCATGAGACAACATTTCTGCTGCAAATTAAAATTTCTATTAGCACTCTACTCAGTGCTAAAATGCGTTTGCTTCTTATTCCTGGTACTGTCTTTGTGATACAGGTGTTCTTCCCACTTTTACATGATGAAATGATAATTATAATGAAGTGGTCTGGTTTGGCAAAGCAGAGTAAGCTATTTGAAGAATCTCAGGACTGTAATGGTTTAAGTTCAGAGGATGTCAGTTTTAAGTCCAAAATGTGAATCAGTATTGAAAACCTGTTTGAAATTAACAAGTGGTGGAATCAGATGGATACCAATGAAGACTCATTTCAATATTTTATACTTTGAGGAACTGGTAATTTTACCATATAGTCTGTAAAATTACAGATGGCTTGTAGAACTATCTTTTTTTTTTTTTAAGATTATTTATTCATTTGAGAGAGAGAGAGAGCATGAGCAGGGAGAGAGGCAGAGGGAGAGGGAGAAGCAGGCTCCCCGCTGAGCCAGGAGCCCGATGTGGGGCTCGATCCCAGGACCCCGGGATCATGACCTGAGCCGAAGGCAGACGCTTAACCATCTGAGCCACCCAGGCACCCCGAACTATCTTTTAAGTAGAAGAAAACATAATGACTATTTAATGAGATCATCACATTATATTGAGTTAATTTCTCTTCAGCTGAACTTTATGAAATTTAGAAGTGGATTGGAGAGAAATGGCTAAAATAGAGACTTACATTTTATTCTGTAAATTTCCAAGTAGAAATAGAGGTGAGCCTAGGAATCCAAATGGAATTACTGAATTAGTGTTTGATTAGGAGTTAGGTTGGGAAAGCTCTAGAGGAACCAGGTTCTGAAGTATGGTGGTACAGAATGGCCAATGGCTATTAGAAGCATCACTTCCTGGAGAGAACCTAGACTGGTCCTTCTTACCCCTGGTCTGCACCATTGAATCACATGGGGCGGGGGGGGGGGGGGGGGGCTTTTGAAAATCCCCACTTTTAAAAACTCTAAGCATCTCTGGCTGTGGGACCCTGGCTGGTATCAGTACTTTCAGGCTCCCAGGTGATTCCAATGTGCAATCAAGGTTGAGAACCTGTGGCCTAAATAAACACCGAGAGATTAGGACTGGAAGAAGATGATCCAGGTTACCTGACATGGTGGAGGTGTGCAGAGCTGCTTATGGTTCCACTGAATGAACAAAGATTTAAATATAAATATCTCAATCTATAATTATCTGAATTAATTATACTGAGATGTTTAAGTAACACACTCATGGTGTTTTTGAAAACAGGAACATTTGGTAGGCTAGGTCAGCATTTAAAAGACCTTGAAACCAGTGATTTACCATGCATTTATATTCAACTGTGGGCAGGGCAGAGTATTTCGTAAAAAGTTCTGGGTATTTTTTTTTTTTAAGTTTTGGGTAATTTGAAACAGGATAGGATAGATAGTATGAGTGTTTTGTTAACTTTAAGAAAAATTTTGTTAGGAAAGTATTAGAAATGTATGGAACGCTTGTTTTTTAAAGGATTCTTTGTAGATCTAAAGGTGGTTTTCAAGTTTAGAATTACAGAAATATTTATTTATCTTTAGTGTATTGAAATGTGTAGTTTATTCAGACATTTACAAATAGAATATTTGATCTTACTCCACAATAGATTCACGTGGTGCAATTGGAATTACAAATCGCTGAACTTAAAAAAAAAAAAAATCTAGTGACTTAATTTTTGCTAGTTCCATGAGTAGACAGACAAAAAAAGAAAATACATTTATCATTAAAATGAAACAGTTATGCATTCTGGCTTAATGTACTTTCTAAGTATCAAGAAGATAACATTCATTTTGTATGAAATTTTTCAATATTACCTTCTAATCTTGATGAGAGAAGGGATTAGATTTATTTTAATGCAGTGTATTCCTAATACCAACCATAATGCCTGACATGGACTAGGCAGTTAAATATTTCATTCCTGACTATACATATTTCATTAAATCTACATAAAAACCCAAGGAGGTGGGTGGGATACAGCTAAAGAAGTTCTTAAACAGTAATTCACAGTGTTAAACTGTTCAATTAAAAAAGATCTCAAAGACCTAAGTTTCCATTTGAAACTAAAAGGAAGAGCAAGTGGAACTAAAAGTAAGCAAAGAAAGAAATGGTAAAGAAAGAAGTCAGTGAAGTAGAAAAGAGAAACAATAGAGAAAAATCAATGAAACAAAAAGCTGGTTCTTTGAGGGGAAAAACAAAACCAATGACATTAATGAACCTCAAGCCAGGATGATCAAGAAAAAAGAAAAGACGAAATTACCAATATGGGAAAGAGAGAACATCATTATAGATCCTACAGACATTAAAAAAAGTAAGAGAATATTATGAATAATTTTATGTCAAATTCCACAACTTAGATCAAATAAATTTCTTGAAAGATACAAACTACCTATACTTACTCAAATAACTTGAATAGCTTTATGTTTATTAAGGTATTTAAATTTGTCATTAAAAACCTTCCACAATGCAGATTCAAGGTCTCAAGATGGATTTACTGGTGAATTCTGTCATATATTTAAGAAAGAAATAGTGCCAACTCTATACAACCTATTTCAGAAAATAGAGAAGGAAACATCCCAACTCATTCCATGACCCTTATACCAAAACCTGATGAAAACCTACAAGAAAATAAAACTACAGATCAATGCCCCTTGTGAACATAGATATAAAAATTAAATTTATAAATTTGCTTAAATTTTTAGCAAATCAAATCCAACAATATAGCAAATGGGTAGTACATTATCACCAAATGGGGTTTATAACCAGGACTGCAAGATTGATTAAACATTTAGAAATCAATCAGTGCAATTCTTCATATTAACAGAGTGAAAGAGGAGATTGGTACGATCATATTAATAAATACAGAAAAAGTATCTGACAAAATTAAATATCCAGTTATGATAAAAACTCTCAACAAATTAGTAATAGAATGGAACTTATTCAGCCTGATGATGGACATCTGTGAAAAGCCTATAGGGAACATCTTAATGGTGAAAGAATGAGTGATAGTCCCCTAAGATCAAAAGTGGCAAGGATATCTGTTCTTGTCACTTCTGTTCAACAGTGTGCTGGAGGTCCCATTCAGTGCATTAGGCAATTTAAAAATAAGATTACAAAGGAAGAAGTAAAACTGTCTTTATTTGCAGACAGCCTTACTGAGTAAATAAGCTCCACTCATTGATGTCACGCTATGGTGAATGAATCTTTCAAATAATTCTTAAAAACCTCTTTTAAGAGGTGTTATTAAACAGTTCCGCATAAGCATCACAGATTGGCCATATTTTATTTCTGTATGATTGTAGAAAATTCTAAGACATCTACAAAAGGGCTACTAGATCTAACAAGTGAGTTTAGCTAGGTCACAGGATCTAAACCAATATACAAAAGTCAATTGTATTTCTATATACTATTAGTGGACTGAAATAGAAAAAAATACCATTTATAAGAGCATCAAAAATATCTGAAATTGGGTAAATCTGGTAAAAGATATGCAAAACTTGTTCACTGAAAATGACAAAATATTGCTGAAATAAAGATCTAAGTTAATGGAGGGGGTACTGTGTTCATGAATGGGAAGATTCAATATTGTTAAGACCCCAGTTCTTCCCAAAATGTTCCATAGATTTATTGCAATCCTAGTCAAAATCTCAGCAAACTTTGTAGAAATTGATAAACCGATTCTAAAACTCATATGGACATGCAAAAGACCTAGACTCATCTAAGAATAATTTTGAAAAAGAACAAGTTGGGGGACTTACCTCTCTGATTTTAAGACTTACTGTAATGCTACCATAATCAAGATAATGTGATATGCAGTAAAGAGAGTCCTATAGATCAGTGGAATGGAAGAGAATCTAGAAATAGATCCATACATGTATGATTGGTTGATTTTTTTTTTTTTTTTCTGACAGAGATGCCAAGGCAACTTGATGGGGAAATAATCTTTTCAGAAGTAGTGCTTGAATAATTGAATAGCAAAATGCAGAAATGTGAGCATTGACCCTTACCTCATAACATACACAAAAATTAACCCAAAATGGATCATAGACCTCAACATATGAGTTTAACTGTAAAACTTCTATAAGAATATAGAAGAAAATGGTAGTGACATTGGGTTCAGCAAATATTTTTTAGATAGGACACAAAAAGCACCAAATATTAAAAAAAAAATCAAACTTGATAAAAATTAAGAATTACTGCTTTTCAAAAGACTTAAAGTGAAAAACAAGCCATAGATGGGGAGGAAATATTTTCAACATTAAATCAGACAACGGACTTGTAACATGAACATATAAAACAACTCTTAAAACTCAATGAGAAAAATATCCAATTTTAAAATGGGACAAGATTTGTATAGACACCTTCACGGAAAAGAGCACATTAAAAGATGCTCAAAATCATTAGTCATCAAGGAAATGCAAATTAAAACCAAAATTCATGGAAAGGCTAAATTAAAAAGATAAACCATACCAAGTGTTAGTGAGGAAATGGAGCAACTGGAACTCCTATACACCACTGTGAGGAATATAAAATGGTATAGTCACATTGGAAAACAGTTGGTAGTTTCCTAAAATGTTAAACATATACCTACCATGTGACCTAGCTACTCTTAAGTATCTACCAAGAGAAATGAAACCATTTGTACAATGACTCATACATGAATGTTCATAGCTGCTTTATTTGTAATAAAACTGGAAACTACTCAAATGTCAGTCAACAGTTGAATTAAAAAAATTTTTTTTACTGAAGTATAGTTGACCTACAATGTTATATCAGTTCCAGGTGTACAGCATAGTGATTTGACAATTCTATACGTTATGTAATGCTCACCATGATAACTATAGTTACCATCTGTCACCATACGATGTTATTACAATACTATTATATTCCCTGTGCTGTATTTTTCATCCCCATGACTTATTTTATCACTGGAAGTTTGTACCCCTAAATTCTCTTCACCTGTTTTGCCCATCCCCACAGCCCCCTCCCTTCCGGCAACCACCAGTTCTCTATATTTATGAGTCTGGTTTTGTTTGTTTGTTGTTTTGTTTTTAGATTGCATATGTAAGTGAAATCATGTGGTATTTGTCTTTCTCTGTCTGACTTATTTCCCTTAGCATAATATCCTCTAGGTCCATCCATGTTGTTGCGAATGGCAAGCTTTTCCAGTGTGTGTGTGCGTGTGTGTGTGTGTGTGTGTGTGTGTACACCACATCTTCTTTATTTATCAGTGGATGCTTAGGTGGCTTACATATCTTGGCTATTGTAAATGCTGCAGTGAACATAGGGGTGGCTGTATCTTTTTGCATTTTCATTTTTTGGGGATACTCAGTGGTGGAATTACTGGATTGTATGGTATTTCTATTTTAATTCTTTAAGGAACTTTCATACTGTTTTCCACAGTGGCTGCACCAATTTACATTTGCATCACCAGTGTATGAGCGTTCCCTTTCCTCCACTTCCTCAACAACACTTGTTATTTCTTATCTTTTTGACAGTAGACATTCTGACTGGTGTGAGGTGAAACCTCATTGTGGTTTTGATTTGCATTTCCCTGATGATTAGTGATGTTGAGCATCTTTTTATGTGTCTGTTGGACAGATGAGTGATTAATGAATTGTGTACCCATACAACGGAATACTACTCAGTAATAAAAAGTGATGAAGCATTCATGCATGCAACAATATGGATGAATCTCAGCATAATTTATATTGAGTGAAAGATGCCAGACAAAAAAGACTCACACCATATGATTCCATTTATGCAGAATTCTAGAAAATGAAAACCAGTTTGTAGTGATAGGAAGCAGATCAGTGGTTGCTTGGGAATGGGGGGATGAAGGTGGATGGATTACAAAGACAGCACAAGGAAAGTTTTGAGGGAGATGAATATATTTATTATTTTGATTGTAGTGATGGTTTCACAGTTATATACTTACATCCAAGCTCATCAGATAGTTCACTTTTAAGTATGTGCATGTTACTGTGTGATGGTTATACGTCAATAAAACCGTAGAGGAAAAAACAATGAGGATTTTACCAAAGAAGATGTTAAGTAAGTGACTGAATTAGGTTTGAGCCAAGGCTGGCTGTTGAACACTACATTGCCTCTTCAGTATAGAAAATATTTATCAGAGTAAGAGCATAAAAAATTCTTTATAGTTTCTGATTTGGGGGACACAGTCTCATTTTCTAAATTGTCACTGCCAGTTTTTCTGTTTCTTCTAGAACTGGTTGATTTTGCACAACTTCTTAGATTTCTGAAAAATGCAAATTTGTCTATATTAAAACTTTCCTTCTTTCATGTACTTTCTCTTTATTTGCTGACTGTCCAAATGGGGACCAGCATCTAATACTTAATGCAGAACATAGCGGGGGGGGGGGGCAGGAGGAGCTGGAGGCTGCGTCATGGAAGGACCTTGGCGTCCCCTCAGGAAGGAAGGACCTGCTTGGCGGGATCTCAGGCTGTTTTCCTCGTTCACCCCTCCTGAAGACATTATGTTCCCTACAGCATTGGAAGGCTGCTTTCTCTGAACTTCTCAGTGAGGTAACTTTTTGGTAGTCCTGTCAGGTGACGTGGCCAGGTTTCCACTGGACACTTGTCAGTTGCATTTTTTCCTGATTCCTGGATCCAGGTGCATGAATTGAGAGCATTTAAGTTCTCCAGATTCATTATCTAGCGGTTCATTGTCTTTTGTACTTTGCAGTGCAATTATTTTTTTCTAACATTTCTTTCTGAGCCAAACGGCTAGCAGTGTCCAATGCTGATGAGCTCATGGTGTTGAGGGGAAAGACATATTTTAGCATCTCTAGGGAGGTTTAGTCCAGTGTACAGGAGTTGTATTGGATTTTTGTGTCTTCAGTTTCATTGTAAGGATTTTGCTGCAGTGGGGCTGGCTGCTTCTCAACAGGCAGGTTGTGGCTCAAAAGCTCCCCCCCTACAGAGAACATTTTCCTCACCATGTTATTATCTTGTCATCCTTCATGGCCCTCATCATCCTCTGAGATCATTTTGTTAATTTACTTATTATGCTTTCCTCCTTTCAAGTATAAACACCGTGAGAGCAGAGATTCCTCCTCCCTTATTCATTGTTCTAAACCCAGTATCACTTATATAGTAGGCACTAAATACTTGTCAAAAGAATGAATTTCTTAAATGTGATTTTGGAGCAAGCAAAGTGTAGATACTTTGGGAACATCTTGAAACACTTTATTCAGCTTTCCAAAAGAAATAAAAGTCACTGGGGAGTGACCAATTATAATTATTACGGTGTCCCTTCTTAAAATCAATTAATGATGTATCAATAGGTACTTGAAAGATTGGACTGGATTTTTATGCCCTTTGAGTATGGTAATGGGTTGAAAACTCTGTGGATGAAAAATTCCTTGCTTTTGCTTCAGTTTAAAAGACTGATTTTTAAGCCTGTTAATAGGTTGTAATCTGTGAGCCCAACATGTTAAATTTGGGGCCGAGGCAAGAAGTAAGTATTCAGCCTTGGAGAGTTAATGAGGTTGGTGGGCAGGATGTGAATCATTTCATCTTATGTAACTCTTTTGGTATCTAGCAGTTGTTCAGAATGATGATTAGTTATGATGGTAAAGTGCAATACATTTTTATGAGATGGGTAGCATTTACTTAGAATAAGATAGGTGCCTTGGATTTTCTGCAATCTCTTTCCCCTTTTTTTTTTTTAAATTTATTTATTTTAGAGAGAAAGAAGGCGCAAGGGTGGGAGGAGGGGCAGAAGGGGAGAGAGAGAGAGAGGGAGAGACTCTCAAGTAGACTCCCTGCTGACTGCGGAACCCTACACTGGGCTCCATCTCACTACCCTGAGATCACAACGTGAGCTGAAATCAAGAGCCAGATGCTCAACCGTCGGCAGTCTCTTTTCTATTTTTTGGAATAGAAGGACTAGAACCTGACTAGATCAGGTTCTCCTTTTGTGTTAACTGCTTATCTCTGTCTTATTAGAATATCATAAAGTTGAGGCCTGAGTGGAAACTCAGTGCCTTGACCACTCTTTTCCGCTGTTAACATTGCTGTATCCAAAATGAGTTTTCTCTCAATTGCCAAGCTGATGGTCATTCCTTAATACCTTCAGTGGTTCCTCCTTACTCTTGGATAAAGCACACATCTTTAAGATGGTGTAGAATGTTCTCCATGATCGGCCTCTGGTTTCCTCTTGAGTCTTCTTGCCCAGCTCTCCCCAACCCACCCTCTGCTCCAGTCACGTCTTTCATCCTCGAGGGCCACCAGTTAGTTCCTACCTGTGCCTCAGGTCTCACTGTAGACATCACTTACCCAGAAAACTTTTCCTGACATCCCAAGCCTGTTCCCTCAGCATCCTTGAGATCTCCACTGCCCACCCTCCCCTCCATCCTGAAAGAGTAGACATATGGGATTGGGCTCTCATGAAAGTATGTGATATTGGTTAGAGGGAGTTCAGGGTGTAGTAGTATGGGTAATTAGGATTTCTCTCTTCTGCTCCTGGGGTAGCTACTCTAACAGACTATTACATGTGTCTGTATGAAATGCCAAGCCCTAGGTGAGCATTCATCCACCATTGAGCACATCCTATGTACTGGGCACTGTGCTCTACCCTAGGGAGGCAGGTGGACAAGACAGACATGGCCTCTTCCTTCATAGACCCTGGAGTTTCTTTTTTTTATTTTTTTTTTATTCTTATGTTAATCCCCATACATTACATCATTAGTTTCAGATGATAGACCCTGGAGTTTCAAGGGGGAGAGAGGTTGGAGGAGAAAACCAGCAACCAGGAAATTACAGAAAAGAAGTAAGTACTAAGATGCTATGAGTACCTGGTTTGAGGAGATCAGAAACATTTTTCTGGAGGGAAAACAGCTGATTTTTAAAGCCCCAGCATAGATAGCCACAGGCCTGCTTCGATTAAATGACTGTGATGTATCATTCCTCAAAAGAAGAAAAGGAACTTTTGACCTGATAATGCTTTCCCAGGGAGACATCACAGGTGCCCTTTTGAAAGGTACATGTTCCTGACCCATTAGACATGTTTCCATCTTTGGAAAGTGACTAAGTTGTGATGCCTATGAACAGATGACCTGACCTGAAAGAACATTTGCCTCCCAAAGGCAGAACACAGTAACACCCTGTTTGAACCAGTAAATACCTAAGCTTTGTACAGATCAGAAAAGAATCATAGATGTTGAAGCAGGAGGATTATCTAGTTCAGGACAACAACAAAAAGCCTGACGGGTCTTAGGCCCATTGACGCTTGCAGATGAATTCATTTGGCAGAGATGTTTTTCATGTTGAATCTGAAGATATTTCATTCTGTGGTACTCCATTTAGCCAGACCCCACCACTTCCAGTAACAAACTGGCCCTCTTTACTCATTATCTGCTTGGTTCTGGAGGTTTTTGAGTTTTTGAGACCTACTGTAGCTCAAGCCTTGTTTTCAGAATGTGGGAACGAAAGCCACGGCCACAGCATTACTGTTGCCTTGGCTCACAACACTCTTAACATACAGATGTAGGTATACTTACTTAGATTTATTTAGATATCTAGTAATTTCATAAATACATTAAATTAGATGTATATTTTGATATTTATTTACATTCACATATATATTTGTGTCCTAAAATTTTAGAGGAAGCTGCCTTATTAGTAAATATATGAGGAGTCAACTTTTTAAAAATATTTAAGTAATAATCTCTACACCCAACGTGGGGCTTGAACTCACAACCCCAAGATCAAGAGTTGTACGCTCTTCTGACTGAGCCAGCCAGGTGCTCCTACGAGGAGTTAACTTTGACTGCAAATCAGTATTATATTAACTTCCCAATTAAAAAAAACAACAACCTTGTAGTTCATTATAGAATTTCCAGCAATATGTAAGTGCTGTGCTATAGTGGGAGTCAGGAGAGCTGGGTTCAAGGTGTGGCTTTGTCATCCATCAGCTGTGACCTTAGGCAAACCTGTGTGTGTCAGGGTCTCAGTGCCCCTGGTTTAGGTCATGAGGGGGTTACACTAGAATATCTAAGGACCCTTCCCATCGGTACAGCCTCTGCCTCTGCGTGTTAGGCAGTTCCATCATTTCTTTTCCTTTGGAGTGATTGGTTTGGTTTTAAGCAGTCAAGATGAATTACGTCTTACCAAAGTTAGTAACTCCTAAGAATTGGTCCAAATCTAAATTGCTCGGGCTTGAGGAGGATTTGGCTCATGTCTAAATGGATTTTAGCATTGATAGTGATGTTGGTCTTATTTCCTTGGTTTAGAATCAGCCTTAAGGAATTACAGTGGGTCCTCATGTCAAGCCACAACAGTTATATTTCTTGATTTACAGTAATGGGCTCCTTATCCTATGGGACAGTTGTAAGTTATGTCCCTGTTACTTGTTGGCGGAAAGAGACTGAGAATCCCACTGTTCGAGCTGTTGCTAGAAGCCATTCTCACCAGCATGGTAATTAATGCTTTGTAGTCACAACATGTCTGTAGCCACCAGTCTATATATTCACCTTAAGTGATGACAAATACTATAAATCACTTGTAGAACAGACATTTTAATTAGATGGAGGAATGAGCCCAAGGGTATTGGCTATTGTAGTGTTGAAGTGCTGTGTCAAAGGACTTTATGAGATGGGAAATTTTTGTTGAGAATCATGATACTATCCAGAGAGATTTATCAAGATTATTATTTTGGTGTACTTTGGTATACACAGCAGTGATTTTCAAAGCACGAAGGACTTTTTAGTAGAAAGACCACTTAATAGGGGACTCATCAGCAGTGCTTTTATTAAGTGCTGCCTGCTGGAGAGTTCCTTCAGTTTTACATAAGCTTTACCCTTGCACTTTACAGGGAGAGGAATGCATACAAGTTTTAGTTTGTGCTTGTGGTAAAAAAAAAAAAAAAAAAAATTAAGAAATTTGCCAGAGGATAGAGCCATAGCCAACATGAGCCCCTCATAATTATATTAATAAAATAAATCAGAGAGGGCCAGTGTGGGCATGTTCTAGACCTAGCCCCTGTTCTTTAAGGACATAAACCAAAACCCCAAAACTGCATTTTCATTTGTAAGTCATATTTATCTCTTGTACTTGCATAGCACTGTTTCTGGATCTTTCTCATAGCACTTAGATGTGATGTTGTGCCTCTGTCCTCACAGGAAGCTTTGGTATTCTTGTCTGTGATGTCATAGGGCCCCTTCCCCATAGGGCCTCCTTCCCCGGTTCCATTGGACAATGAAAGCTTTGCTCCCTTCTGAAATATCTTCTGGAGACTATTCCGCTGATGCTCAGATTTGTTCTAAGCTCTGAAATTATTTTTGGAAGAGTACATAAGGGTCATAAACATATTAGCATAATTCCCCAAACAGAATACATTTATTAACTTGTGAGCTGTGCACCTCTTAAGTGCTTTATTATATTTTACTGTTGTTCTATCATAGTATGGAAGAGTTGAGAACAGATTCTCAGCAGAAGCAGTGCATCTGAAAGTGTTTTTGAGCTTTCAAAAGCTCTGGATCCTTTTAGTGCCCTGGATCCTTTTAGTGATGATGAAAGCTATGGACCCTGTTTCTAGAAAAATGCATATATGTGCATATTGACAGTGTGCTGGGATCAGTGTCACCAGGTTAGTGGTCCCCAAAGCCCGATGGTGGACACAGAGCTTCAGGTTAAGAAACCCCAATTGAAAGGTGTAAAAAATAAGGCTTTCATTAATTTCTAATTCCCAGGGTATGGTTCTCATATTTTCCCCTGTATTTGAGGGCATTTTCACTTCAACTAATTATAGCAGACAATTAACTAGTTGAAAAGAAGAGCTATAAATTTTAGAGAAAAATACGTGCTTTAAAAAATGTATTCTCACATCTGGCTCCTGGTGAAATATGCTAGATGATGACCCATTTTGAGATTTATTTGGTTGTGTTATTTAGGTATTTTCAAAAGCCTCTATTTTTGAAGGGGTTTCTTTGAGGTTTGCAGTAGATGAAAAGTTAAAAAAAAAAACAAAACCTAAAAAACTAGGACAGTTTGACTTTGGCTTGTATCTTTTGTTAATATCAACCTTTTGCCTATAAAAAGAGATAGTATTTATCTGTATGCTTAAAACATTTACCCTCTTTTGGAGCTGTATTGGGCATTATGGTGGGCCATTGTGTTAGTCCAAGACAAGACGATGGAATCAGTGATGCTTGTCTGCTCCTCTTGTCTCGTGACCCCTGGTCTCGTATGGTCTGGGTCCTTCTGACCCAACGAGATTTTCCAATCTTCTCTTGAATTTCAGCTCACCTCACTGACACCGTGGGAGACGACCCTGATGATGGTAGAAATTGAGCTGAATGGAGGTGGTCCAGAGGGCAGCTTCCTAGCTCTGTGGACTTGAATCCAAGAATCCTCCCCGACGCCACCACTGTGTGGGGTGGAGGCAGCAGAAAAGCCACTTAATCATTCGTAGATCTTTACTGGCTCCTGCTGTGTGCCCAGCTCCATTCCAGGTGTTCCAGATAGGACCGAGAACACAACACCCGGAATCTTGGCTCTCACAGAGCTTCCGTCCTAGTGTGGAGAGGTAGATATTACACAGGAAAACAGGTGATTATGAAAATAACAAATGGTGGTTAGGTGCTCCCTGGGGAACAAAAAACAGGGTGATGTGGTGGAGTGTGATGAGATGACTGCTTTACCCAGAATGGACAGAGAAGAACTCACAGAGAGGGAACATTTTGGCTGAGACCCGAGTGATAAGCACCCAGCCATATGAACATTAGAGAAAGCATCCCAGGCAGAGGGACCGGCTAAGCCAAAGGTCCAAAGGTAGGAACAAGCTTGATATGTGGAGGAACAAGAAGGAGGTAATGGAGAGAGGGTAGACTCGGTGTTACCAAGTTGAGTGCATTACTCCAGCTCTGCTACAGTGAGCAAGTCCTCCATCTCTGACCATTTTCTCCTCTGGACAATGGTGCTACTGTTAGCTACCTTCTAGGATTGGTGTGAAGATCAGATGTAATACATTAAAAGTGCCCAGCACAAAGCCCCTCAAGAAATGGTAGCTTTGGTTACTTTTAATCTCCCGAGGATATTCATATTTTAACAAGGGCCTTCTGAAAATAATCATATTGGCCAAGGAAAGACATTCAGATGATTGCATTTGAGACAATGGGGGTGACGACTTACATTTCCTGGGAATAGAGGAGGTGCATCTGCTTACTCTGCAGCACCGTATTTCCTAAAGGAGAAAGAAGACAAAGATTCTGAAGTTAATTCCACATTTTTGAATTATTGAATGATATATTTTCTGTAGACTCCTACATATTAATGGAAAGTTTCAATTCTTAGAAGGATAGGATAATTATACTGTGGTGATATAATTGATAAGACCTCTAAGTGTTTTTATTTTATTTTTACAAAACTATAAACTTATGGCTGAGAATTCATAAACGTGACAGCAATCAAAGGAAATAAAACCTCAGAAATTATGAATAACTAGATACAGTTGGTTCTTAACTACTGAAAGCCTGTTTACTTTATTGACTATAATTTTGTGAATTAACTCTGGATAATTTTGAATAATGTCTATTTTGGCATCTCCTTGACCTCTAGAGTATTTCTGACCTTCCCTTCAATATCCATTTGGTCTGTGTTTATGTAAAAAGACACATTAGCCTTTGCCTAAGCACATAAATTAGGATGCAGGATCTACAATTACAGAGTAATAGTACAAAGTACAGGCTTTGAGGAATATTTATTGGACAACTACCATAATTATCAGTGCATCATAGTGTGATGGTTGGGTGTCAGCCAGGTTGGGGTTCAGCTATTAGTTCTGCCTCTCATTAGCAGGGGCCATTGAAGCTCTCCGAGCCCCAGCTTTCTCGGCATAACACAGTAGCTGCCTCCCAGGCTTATGTGAGAACATGGTGAGGACTTAGGTAAACCATGGAGCATAGGGCATGACACATAGCACCGCAGAAAATTATCATCCGTGTCCCCATAACCACCACCACCACTCCTGCCGGTGCTTAACTATGAAGTCACAGGCCCAGCTTTTTCTGAAATTAACTCTGAAAACAATAAGACACTGAATTATGTAGAATTTTAGAGTTTTTAATTTTAGAGAATTCAGAGTTTAGAATTTCGAGTTTTGAGATTTTAGAAGGGATTTTTGAGTCCAGCCTTTTTTTTTTTTTTTAAGATTTTTATGTATTTATTTATTTGACACAGAGAGAGAAAGTATGAGCACAAGCTGGAGGAGCGGGAGAGGGAGAAGCAGACTCCCCGCTGAGCAGGGAGCCCGGGATCCCAGGACCCTGAGATCATGACCTGAGCCGAAGGCAGATGCTTCACCAGCTGAGGCACCCAGGTGCCCCTGAGTCCAGCCTTCTTACTGTTTTTTGCTTTTTATTTAAGATTCTGAACAGTAAATCAATAGGATGGTTACTGGTGGAAGAGGGGATGGTTTCTTTACCCTGGAATCCTAGTGATTTCGGGTAAATTTTGTACGTACGTCCACTCTGAAAGATCTTACAAGAAAGATGGGGAAATGAAGCTGGGAATACTGTAGCTACAATGTTGGCCAAAGTTAGTTTGTGAAAAGCCTTGAAATTGAGTCTGTTGGTTTGCTCATTTGATATTGGATAGATAAAAGATTCTGAGTTAGTGTGAATAACAAATCAGAAGGAAGTTGTAATACTCAGTTGCAAAGGAGTGAAGGAGCCCTTTCAAAAGCTGAAGTGAGCGCTTTTATTACTGTAGTTAAGGGAAATGATGGTAAGTAGTCTCTTTGAGTTGGCATTAAAAGATGTTTCCTTGATTTAAGTTTGAACATATAATGCTAGTCATTGGATGTAAATTGTTCTTTCATGCTTTCAAAGAGGAAAACTACAATTTAAAAGTGCATAATTTGAATTTTGGGATTTATGGATGAAATCAAGGGGCACCAACAATTTTGATTTGGTTTGCAGAAAAATATGAAGTTCCCCCTCCCCGACACTGACTCATTTTGAAGGTGATTTTGCCCATTTCTAGCTGTTGACTGGCTACTTGTTTTGGGTCCTAGATCTTTCATGGTTGATTTTAAGTCTGAGGTTTCTGAAATGTACATATTTAATTTTTCAGAACAGAGGTTGCATTTGCTTCATACTGAGGCCCAAGAGTGTTTGCACTGATGTTAACACAGTCTTGGTTTTGGGTATTCAGAAGCCTTAGCTCATCGGCTATGCAGAGAATATATTGTTTTTGAGTCTCCCTGCTGGGCCCGCTCGGCTGTCTTGTCATGCACATCCTGTACTTGGATTGTGGTTGTATTGATTTGCTGGGGCACTGCTGTTGCAAGTGTCTGGGGGTGAATGAGAATGTGTTGGGTGTCTGCCCTCACTTCCACCGGACCTGCTACTTGCAGCCAGTGGTTCCACAGTCTGTGTGAGCGCCTCTCTCAGGGACCCTCAGCTTCCCCCCCACCTGTGCCTGGCCAAGTGCCCTGCATGCAATAGGGATTCAGGAAACATTTGTAGAATGAAGAAATTCCTCATGGTTTTCATGTCTTGAGTCTGATTCGGGAGTCAAACATTGTCATCCACTTTTGCTAAAAGATTTTGTCTTTAAAACATTCAAATTTCAGCGGCGCCTGGGTGGCTCAGTTAAGCATCTGCCTCCCGCTCAGGTCATGGTCCCAGGGTCCTGGGATCGAGCCCCGCATCGGGCTCCCTGCTCAGCGGGAAGCCTGCTTCTCCCTCTCCCACTCCCCCTGCCTGTGTTCCCTCTCTCACTGTCTCTCTCTGTCAAATAAATAAATAAAATATTTAAAAAAAATAAAAAACAGCAGAAATTGATTTCTTATAGTTCTGGAGGAACTCTCTGCTTTCACTGGGGTCATATTGTGCATATGCCAAGACCTTTGTCTCCCATCTTTGTCCCTGAGCCTGATTCTGCCTTTAGGACTGGGGCAGCTGAGGGCAAAGGGCTTTATCCTCTGTCTCCTTCAATCCTCACAACAGCACATGAGGCATAAACAGGTACCATTCCTTCTGGAGGAAATTGTGGCTTAGGGAGGTGCCAGAGCAGGTCCAAAGTCTCACATCTAAGGCTTGCTGGGAAGATCTACTTGGACGTCCAATAGGTGTCTTTGGGTCAGCACTGTCCACGACTAAATACTCCATCTTTCCCCTTCACCTGCTTCTCTGCCCATTTTCTTAGAACTAGTCTCACCATTGTTCAGTCACCTAGGCATCATTGTTGAATTTTCTCTCTTTCACCTGTTTCCCCATTTCAGTCCATTGCCAAGTCCTGCTGAATTAGCTTGCTAAATACTTCTTGACTCAATTTCTTCTTTTCCACCAGTACCACACCTGTTTAGGCCCTTGTCCCGTGGATGGATGAGTGCAGTAGCTTTGGAACTGGTCCCCATGAGTCAAATCTTATTCCCTCAAATCCATCTTCCACAGAGCTACTGGGATGAGCTGTCAAAGCTCAAGCCTAACCTCTCTCCTGCTAGAAATCTTTTAAAGGCTTCCCATCGCCCATAAAGTTCAGGCTTCTTGGGAGGATTCCCAGGAGTCTGGTCTCACCTACCTCCCGCATTCCATCTCCCACCTTTCCTTGTCTCCACTTCATGAACTGGGTACAAACGAGCAAGTTAGGTTTTCTTGCTTCTGCTCTTGTCTAACTCATTTCATGTTGGGGGAGGAGGACAGGTATTCCTTTGTAATTTGCACAGAGGACTTGTTATATAACACTAGAAAAGATAGGAGGGATGAAGGAGGTTATATAGAAAAAATATGTCCCTCTCTTTGGAACTGCAAGCACACCCACAAACAGGCCTGAGCCCGCATATGCACGTACCTACACACTTCCATATGTCAGCTGACAGCATTCCCTGAGCACCTGCTATGGCCAGGTGCTGGATGTGCAAAGTTCAAGTTGCTCACCTTGTGAGGAAGACAGCACAAGCCCGCTGTTTTATGAGACAGTAGTTGAGTTCAGGGATAGAGATAGGTGCAGTAATAGAAATGAATGTTATTGGATTGCAAACCTGGGGATTCAGGAAGGACTTCCTGGAGGAGGGGATATTCGACTTCAGTCTTCAGGGTAAGTCAGTATTAACTAGGTTTGAGGTGGTACAAATACCTTTCCCCATTTCCCCCTTGGAGATTTGTATTTTTCCCACGGAATTTTTATCTGTGTGGGTCATTTTAAGCAGGGCTAACAATACTTAAGTGCTTTTTTTTTTTTTTAAAGATTTTATTTATTTATTTACTTGAGAGAGAGAGAGAGAGAGAAACAGCATGAGAGGGGATAGGGTCAGAGGGAGAAGCAGGCTCTCCACCGAGCTGGGAGCCCGATGTGGGACTCGATCCCAGGACTCCGGGATCATGACCTGAGCCGAAGGCAGTCGCTTAACCAACTGAGCCACCCAGGCGCCCACTTAAGTGCTTTTTAAAAGCAAACCGTACCTGGTCCATACCACTGGCAGGAACAAATTTCATGAGGTCCGGGGCATTGTCTTGGTCTTTTCTCATTTATTCTCAGTGCATGGCCCCTGGTAGGTGCTGAATAAATGGTTGAATTGGATGCCTTGAGGTGAGGGGTGAGAAGAGGTTGTCCTCTTTCCCCTGAACGTGGTAAAAGTCAGTGTCAGTTGAGGCTTGTGTGTGGGTGACCCTGTGAGGTGCTAAGCTTGGTGGCCTGCCTCTGTAGTAGATCTCATGGGAAGGGCATGTCTAGGTGTCCAACTCTGCTCTGAGCCCCAGTGCCAAAAGCTCACTTGCAGGTGAAGGGAGGAGTGCCCTTTTAAAGGCTAATCCAGTAATTAAATTCAAGCAGAAGGTTGGTGAAGGCGGAGCTAACTCGTTTATTAGCATATAATATGATCAACCTAACTCATATAAATGTAGATTATTGTGGTTTGTCCTTTCCTGACTGCAGAAGAGCTCTGGAGAGATGCCCTTGATTAGGAGTTAGTCAGTGAGCTGCTGCTTGAAGATCTGAAAATGCCAGACGGTGTCATAGCCGCAGGTTTTAACTTTCATTTGCGTGAGAGAGTTTTGTCTTCCTGTGTGTGAGCTGAATGTCTGTTCTGGGCTTAGGCTCTGAATCAGCCGCCCCAGACCCACCATTCCATGGGGCTTTGTCACGGCGTGCTGCCAGTGTGAAGCCTGTTTTTACAGAGCCCCATTTCCACCAGAAGAATCGCACCGTAAGTGTTTCCACAGGAACTCTGCCCTTCGCCACTCGTCACTGTTGTGGCTGCAGGGCTCCACCACAGGGCGGAGGTGGCTTAGCCCTCATTGAAAACGCAACAGATCTTTCCATCTCTCACCGCAGATTTTCCAGTGTCTTCTGGTCCAGTGTGGAGTCTTAAAACCAGGTTCACTGATTACCACATAAGAACTGATAAGTAGAGGTCTTAAATGATCTGTTGAAGACTCGCATCCAGAAAGGTCACGGAGAGTTTCTCGACCAGCTAACCTTAGACCGTGCCATGGAGAAGCTGCTGTGAAGGTCTAGGAACTGTCTAGCATCACTGTCCAGACAGACGGGGAAGGCAATGGCTTTACCTCTGACCGAAGGCGGGGGCTTCTCCATGGATCAGCGGACACTCTTCCAAATGAATCCGTTGTTCCTCTTGTGCAGACTTCTTGCCTTTACTTTTTTTCTGAGGGCCTACAGGGTGGCTTGGAACAGTTCAGTGCTAACTGCCCTTTGTGGTTACTGCCCGGTTCGTGTTCCCAGTGGGGCAGTTGCCATAGTGGTCTAGTTATTTGGATTGATAAGTCAAAGGAATGGCTTGGGGGTTTAGTGTACTGCCTGGAGAAAGGCTTAACATTACTCCAATTAAGAAATTAATGAATCTGGGGCACCGGGGTGGCTCAATTGTTAAGCGTCTGCCTTTGGCTCAGGTCATGATCCCAGGGTCCTGGGATCGAGCCCCACATCGGGCTCCTTGCTCTGCGGAGAGCCTGCTTCTCCCTCTCCCACTCCCCCTGCTTGTGTTCCCCTCTCTTACTGTGTCTCTCTCTGTCAAATAAATAAATAAAATCTTAAAAAAAAAAAAAGAAATAATGAATCTCATGGCGCCTGGCTGGCTCAGTCATTTAAGCATCTGCCTTCAGCTCAGGTCATGATCCCAGGGTCATGGGATCAAGCCCCATGTTGGGCTCCCTGCTCAGCGGGAAGCCCACTTCTCCCTTTCCCACTCCCCCTGCTTGTGCTCTGTCAAATAAGTAAAAAAAAAAAACTTTTTAAAAAAAATTAATGAATCTCAAATGATTATAACCCAAGTGAGAGATCTTCCAAAAGAATGGCCCTTTAGAGAAATAGTGACCCGCTCATTGAAAAATAAGACCCTAGACTGGATAGAGAAGTCTTACGTGTAAAGACTTATAAAACTACAAAAAGACTACCCTATAAGGAAAAGAGGGTCTTAAATTTTATTGGTGAGATTTTCATTCATTCTGGAGCTATGATAAAACAAGGACTAGACAATGCAGGGCAGAAAGACGGATTTCTTTAGATTTTTACCTCAAACACAGAACCTAGATCTAATGTGCGTCTAAAAGTAATATCATCTAAAAGTAGTACTTGGTCTCTTTTTGTAATCAAATAATATTTTGAGTAATATTCATTGCTTAACTAAAGCGTGTGACACATAGTGAAAATATAAAAATTGATTAGAAAATATATAAAAAAAAAAAGAAAATATATATGAGTGTGAAGACGTTTAAAGAGAGTTTGACCTATAGCTTTGTTTGGCTGAAATGTATGGAATTATTTAGTTGGCACCAGGAAACAGAGCTGGATTTAGAACAGGTGTTTTCCGTGTTCCCATCTTTTGTGTGGAAGAACAGCCTGACCCCTTGGCTTTCTCCTGGGTTTAGGATCCTGACATATTTTTTAAAATTCTTTTTTTTTAATTAATGAAGGAAATTGACATACAATGTTATCCTAGTTTCAGGTGTATAGCATATTGATTTGACAATTCTATACAGTAGTCAGTACTCCCCACGATAAGTGTAGTCACCATACAACATTATAATCTTATTAACTATATTCCTTATGCTGTCCTTTTCATCTTTGTGACTCACTTGTTTTATAACTAGAAGTTTGTATCTCTTAATCCCCTTCATTGATCTCACTCCTCCCCATCCTGCTCTGGCAACCATCAGTTCTCTGTATTTAGGAGTGTGTGTGTGTTTTATATTTTAGATTCCACATGTAAGTGAAATCCTACAATATTTGTCTTTCTCTGACTTATTTCACTTAGCATTACACCCTCTAGGTCCATCCATGTTGTTGCAAATGGCAAGATCCCATTCTTTTTTATGGCGGAGCAATATTCCGTCTGACAGCTCTTAAGGGTAAGTTTTCTAACCGCAGAATCCCATCACCTTTATGCTGCACAGGTATTTTGTAACGGGCTCTTTTGGACGGTGACTTCCTACTTCTAGCAATCTCCTCTCATCGTCCTGAAGTGATGTCAGTATACCTTTGGAACACCACGGAGCTTGCCATTTGAGGGACACAGCTTGCTTGTGGGCTTGGGGACTGAAGAGGTCTAGCCTTGGTTCCGGACGCCGATGAAGTGAGAGGTTCTCTGAAAGTTTCCCCAGCTCTGAGAATTCTGATGTCATTCACATCCACCGCCAGGGGGGCTGCTTTATGACGCTGGATGTGTAAGGAGAAGGGGAAACAAGTATGAGAGACCTGGCTCCCCGAAACTCGTGGGAAGTGGGTCAGCAGTCGAGTGAGATGGTGCCTGGCATTCCCCAGCCACATCTTGTGATGCAAACCGAAACAGGCCAAAGGGTCCACTGTGTGCCAGGCATTTCCATGAAAGTAAGCTGTTGTGTGCCAGGTACAACACGCTGCAAGCAGAGATTTTAGTGACCAGCGTAATCTTGTTTTCCCCCTTCAGTGATATGTTGAATGGAGTTCTAAAGATTTTTTTTTTTTTTAAGATTTTATTTATTTGCGAGAGAGACAATGAGAGACAGAGAGCATGAGAGGGAGGAGGGTCAGAGGGAGAAGCAGACTCCCTGCTAAGCAGGGAGCCCGATGCGGGACTCGATCCCGGGACTCCAGGATCATGACCCGAGCCGAAGGCAGTCGCCTAACCAACCGAGCCACCCAGGTGCCCTTGAATGGAGTTCTAATGGTTGTAGCTTACTTGCGAGAAAAGGAGCTGGTGGAGAGTGCTGGTTGGTTGCTCTGTGACCAAACCTGCTCTTTTCAGGGCTGCAGAGCCAGCTGTGGAGCAGACAGACAGCTGTGGGTACAGCTCGGGGCAGCGCTCAGGTCTGTAGTCAACAGCTTTGCCTGTGACTGACAGTGGGGTGGCCACTGCAGGTCTGCTCTGGTGAAGGCACTGACCCTGCTCATCACACTTGGGTGAGGGTGTGTGTGGGTGTGTGTGTGTGTGTGTGTGTGTGTGTGTGTGTGTGTGTTGAGAGACTTCTAGAAGTTCCTCCCATGGCTCATCTGTGTAACCTTCTGTTTTCATCAGATCCCCATTGCTAGCTTCTTAAAGCTAGAGGAACCAAGGAGCCTTAGAGATCATTCAGGACAAAGGACTTTGTATTTTAAATCCCCATGACCGTCCTGAACTCCAGTTGAGCAATTGAGACTGGGCTTGAATTGCTTACTGATACGCTACTTTACATGGTAGTTTTTTGGTTTCTGCTTTGGGAGAATGATCTCAGGCCTGCTAAGGGCTTATTTCTGTCCCTGTCACAATACTAGGCTGTGTACTTATTCTTTCTCAGTTCCTTTTTCTCGTATATTTCCTCACAAATCATTTTCCTCTTTCCACTATTTTTAGGGTAGCCAGTCCTAAGATACTCACACATAGATGATCTCTACTCTCAAACCCTTTCCCAATGAGCACGTTTACGGAGCACCGTCTCTCTCTAAAGTCTTACGTCACTGCGGTCCCTTTGCGGCAAGCATGAGCAGGGTGTTTTTAGGTCTTTTTTAAGAGTTTCCCCTTAATACTTAACTTCCCCAGACTGTGTGGGTAGAAGACCTCAAGTAAAAAAGAGAGGAGCTTCCACGAGCTGTCTCAGTAACACTGGCCACTATACAGAAGTAGTATGTTGTTGGTATCCTTTTCCCATCCTTAGACTATAGCTTGCAGTATTTGTTGATGGAGAGCAGATGGACAGAGCCTCCAGCAGTCATTTGATGGCGGTGGAAATCCAGGATGCACTGAAGAGGACAGATAATCCTCTACTATGAGTCTCACAGTGTCCAGAGGGGCAGAGAAGTGATGAACCGGGTAGCGTGGGGGTGGGATAATGCCGAATGATAGTAGATACTCAGTAAGGGTTGACTAGATGTCAGGTTGAGTGCTCACTGGATGACCTCAGTCAATCGTCCGAATACTTTTGAGATAGTTTGTCGTCTTCTCCTCTCTTTAGGGGGCAGCTGAGGTCCAGAGAGGGTAACGATACTTGCTCCTGGTTGGTGGTGGAGCTAGAGTTTGGACACCTGTGTGCCGCCATCGGCTCCCCCTCCTCACCCCCCCAGTCACACCTGCTTCAGGTGATCGAGAGGAGGCAAAGCAAAAAACTGCAAGATGAACTCCCGCATATTTGCCTCGTAAGGGTGTATGTTTCTTAATTCTGATAAAGTGGTAGAGAAATGATTAAGGGTTTCACTGTTGATAGGGCCCCGGATAGGAAGGACATCTTGTGCTGCATGTGATTCTGCAGCAGATGATGGGTCCTCAGATAGCACAGTGTTGGCCCAAATTAACATGCCAGCTTAGCGATTGAAGGAGTGAAGTATCAAATGATCACAGAGCACAGATTTGACCTCTGGGATTGACCTCCCTTCAAACACTGTAATTGCTATACTGTACGCTTCTTTCACCTTTAACCTCATGCTCTCTTAACCGAGCAGTGAATTACTAGGTAAAGTCACAGTTGAGTGTATCAGCACACACGCACTGCACAAAGTTTTGGGTAGATTCTACAAGCAGCTACGTGAGGTAGCCAGTGCCATTTCCCAGTGTTGAAGGCTGTAGCCTGCACCCTGGCCTTTTCCCCCTTTTGAGGTAGTTTTAAATTAACTGTTACTTGGCCAATAGGTTCGCCACTTTGTGGGAGCAATTATTACATGTCTGAGGTTATGTTAGACCTGGAATGTGCAGAAATAGATAGGTTCTGTGCCCTCAAGGAGCTTATCTCGCAGGGGAAACATACATGAATGCTTTCAGAGATCACATATTTTATTCTGTGTGTCTGATAAGGACATGGTGCAGAACTCTGTAAAGGAATAAAACTTTCAAAAAGAAAAAAGGAATAAAACTTTCATGAGCTAATAAGCAAGCACAAGCCAACACTGCACATCTTTCTGTGTGTGTTTTTTGAACCATTCTGTGAATGTGAGCTTGATTTAAAGTCTACCCTCCATCCTGGACTTCAACCAAACAGCCATTATAGGAATATACTTTTATTTTATTATTTTTTTTTAAAGATTTTATTCATTTGTCAGAGAGAGAGAGAAAGCAAGTGAGCACAAGCAGAGGGAGAAGCAGGTTTCCTGCTGAGCAGGGAGCCCGATGCGGGACTCGATCCCAGGACCCCGGGCTCATGACCTGAGCTGAATTCAGGCAGACGCTTAACCGACTGAGCCACTCAGGCGTCCCAGGAATGAACTTTTAAATGAGTTGCTTTCCCTAAGCATTTTAGTTCTCCTTGTTTATCTTGCATCATTAGCTAATGACATCAATGTTCTCAGAAGTCATGTTTAAGCATAGTTGAGAGATGGCATAGGAGTTTTACCATATATTTACTTGGGCTTGTCTGCTGCCCCTTTATAATCTGTTGGCCAGTGATTCTGGCTTTTTTTTTTTTTCCCCCGTGTTCCTTTGAAGCTGGATGGGGAGAGGTGGAGACTGGTGGGGAGGGAAACAAGTGATAGATGTTCCCAAAACTGAAGGGCTTTTGGTGAAAATTCAGGAAAGGCCGTCATATTGCTGCCAATCTAAGGTGGTTTGATTGGTGCCAAGCTAAAGAGAGAGTACTGACTGACTTTTTAAAACTGCGCTTTTTACTTAACGATTTTCCCCGGAGCCATGGGGATGGGGTGTTGCAGTTTACAGCGATAATTTTGTGCTGCTCAGATTTTTCTGATTATCTTCAAGGCTGCGTGGAAAGTGTCCGTGCAGGTCCATCCATGCTGTCTTCCTCCTGCGCCCTTCATCTGCTCTCTCCCCGGCTGCGGTGCCCACACTGGGCGGGTGTTGGCCAGAACTTCCTCTTGCCTCCTGGGGAGGAACAGTGGTGTTTCTGGGCTTAATGCATTTGGAGCACCTGGAGTTTATTCTGAAACCCCAAGTTTCTGGAGCTTTGTGCTCTTAGCTTGGATTTAATTACCCGTAAAAGTGGTCAGTGTTAACTAGAAGCCATTGGAGGTGATGCTCCTAATGGAGACCCCTCAGAGAGGTCCTGGGTCCTTTTTTTCATCAGAACTTGGGTAGTAATGCTTCTGTTTTACACCCCAGAAGCCTAATATAACTAGCAATGAATCTCATTAGTAATTTATATTGGCAGGTCTGAAGTGTTAGATATTAAATCTGTTTTACACCATCAGTGTTAACTTCAGCTGGTGAAGTTTCCTGGGGTAGAGGGCAATGCAACCACCTTTTACCAAAATAGAAAGGAAGAGGATGCAGATCTTGTGGGGAATGGCATTGAATACACTTTAATGAGTGTGACTGGGGCAGTGGGGTGAGGAGAGGGGGGTAATAGGCCCTGGGAGGGGAGCTTCTGTCACTGGGCTCCCAAAGCTGATTCATCTAGGTGCTAGTAGAGCTGTAGAAACCCACAGGGGCATTCCCTGGCTCCTTTCCATTCCTCTTTCTGATACGATCTTTGCCCAGTTTATCTGTTAGCCAGGCTTCCATTTTTATCAGCACCGAGATGTCTTTATGGCCCCGTACATGGCCGACTGCACAGTTGATGTTCTAGGGGAGGGTGTCACAGCCAGAGAAGGGTGCCATAGCGAGGGTTGACTGGGCCGTATATGTTTGGGGCTCACCCTCGTTTAGAATGCTCTGGAAGCATGTGGCCAAACAGAGGATTTTGAAGGACTAGAAGGGAAGGGCAGGGTGGATGACAACGGGGGGCCGTTTAAAGCATGTGTGGTATCTAGACAGGTGGCAGGTAGGATGAGGCATGTGGGCATGCTGGAGGGAGACAAAATCTTTGCCTCTACTTCTGATGTTTGGGCTTGTCGGGGGAAGGAAGCCACTTTTTTGTGTGAAGACAGAAGCTTCTCTAGTTCTTTATGGGGTCCAATAAAAGGGAAGAATTTTTATTACCTGTGTTCTTAATTTTAGTAAAGCTGTGCTGGGCTGGTTTGCACTCCAGCTCTGGTATATAATTTCTGCGGCTGACCTTTTCCTCTTCTTTCTCTCTGTCACAGTCGCCGAACGCCACTTTCAGTGGCCCTGGGTCAACGTCACCTTTCCCATGAGTCCTCCGGGCTCAGGGTTACCACCTCTGCCCCCATTTTATGCTTTCATCACAACTGGCACTTCCGCCTCGTAGCACTTTGCACATCATTATTTATAATTGATGAGTCATCCCCCTGAGACTGTAGGCTTCCTGCAGGCGAGGTTCCAGGTCCATCGGCATCCTCAGCTGCCCGCACTTGCCGGGCGCACAGTAGGCGACCAGTTGGCATGGCTTGTCCGACGGATAGACTGACACAGGGGCAGCTTTGGGGAGTGTCATTGAGTGGAATCATTCTGAGAATTTGATAGAATGATGATGGGGATCACTTTATACTCTTAAATGTCGGCCCTCGAGACTTTAAGTGACAGCTTGTGTGCTTTGCCCTTTACAGCTTTCAGGGTGTTTTCTCTGTTTCTTTTCATACTTGTTTCCTACTTTGACCCTCCCAGTGATTCTCGGAGGCAGGCAGAGCATCGTTTCCATTCCAGCTGAGGAAACAGAGGAGTTTCCACAGCCCGTGACTGAAGGGGCATAGCTGGGACTTGACCACAGATCTGACTCTAGAATTCAGTACTCCTCCTGCTGGCTCCTGCTGGCCTCCCCACATTTCTGGAGCACCTACAATGTGCCCGTCTTTAACACTTGTTATCTTACTTAATCTCCTGTCAGTCCTGTTGAGGTAGATATTATGATCCCCATTTTACAGATGAGGACGTGGAGGCTCTGAGAGGTCAAGTAAGTTTTCCAGGAACACACAGCCAGTAAAAGGGGAAGGAAGGTCTGGGTTCCCACCCCGTCCTGCAGTGCTGGAGGACAGAGCTGTCCTGCAGCAGGTGCCACCCGAAACTTGTGACTGTTCTGGTAGGGAGTGGGGAACAGTATTCGTCGCTTCAGAAATTCTGGGTAACGTCTAAGTGCGTGTTCATTCCTGCGTTCATGACTGTGTCACAAATACTGTATTTAGCAAGTAAGTGTCAGTGATGTGCCAGGATTGTGCTTGGGATGCAAAGATGAATGAATAGGTGACTACACAGAGAACTATGACAAAATAGTATGTTATACATGTCCCCAAAAGGTCTACATGAAGTGCTGTAGGAATGTAGGACTGGGAGGGTGACCGAGGTTTATATGGCACTTTTTATGTTGTCTCTTGAGTTCACTCCTGTTTGCGTTCTCTCTCTTCCATCCTCCCTCCCCGCCACCCCATCCCTCTCTGTCAGGGCTGAGGATGAGACAGTAGGCCATCCAAAGGCCACCTGTCAGCCACTGGGCCCCAGAAAACACCAACACATGCATTTGCCAGGCCTGTTTTGTACAGAAGCAGCAGAAAAAGGGAGAGAGGAGAACTGACATATTTAGATTTATGGGCTTTTACAGAAAATAATTTCTTTTATTTGGTCAGGGTGTATGCCTTCTGGTTCCATACTCCTCGAAGGACCAAGAACATCTCATTGCCTCTCAGAGTCCTGTCTGAAACAGAGACTAGAAAGTACAGTAGGGTCCCTCTCACCTCTGGTCAGAGTCCCATGCCTCTCAAAGACACTGAAGAATGTCCTCTCTCCCCATTGTCTGTCTCTACTGTGGAGGCTCAAAGCCCTTTACAACTAGCTTTCCCCAGCATCCTGGGAGGCAGGGGAGGGAGGGAATATTGTTAGGGCTACTTTGTGGGGAGAGATGTCGACTGTGCTGACCCTGTGAAAGCCCTTCTCTTAGCTTAGACCCTCAGGTAACTTCAAAATAACCTTGCTGACTTCGAGGTTATTTTTTTAGCTCTCCCTGTAAGAGCCAGTCTGTTTCAGGCAGCCTCAGCCTCTGCGGAAATGGGTAGGCTTTTTTTTTTTTTTTTTTTTAGATTTATTTCTTTTTTGAGAGAGAGAGAGAGAGAGTGCGCACATGCGCTTGAGCAGGGGAGGGCCAGAGGGAGAGAGAGAGAATCCCAAGCGGACTCTCCGCCGAGCACAAGCAGAGCCCGACATAGGGGGCCGATCCCTTGACCCAGAGCTGAAATCAAGAGTCGGTTGGATGCTTAACCAACTGAGCCACCCAGATGCCCCTAGAAGTGGGTAGGCTTTGATGAAGCACCGCTTTGCTTTGCATGTTAGGACCCCAGAGTTCAGGGGCACACTACATGTGTTTTTAATCTCTCAATTTACACAGTTTAAGCAGCACTCATGTAAGACATGGCAGAGATTTTGTGAAATGATCCTCTATTGAAAAGCTTGAATTTCCCCCCACATAATTGATTGGGCTGTAGCACCGGGTGTGTTGAGAGAAGGCCACTTCACTGTACTTTATTTCTACAGTCTTTGTGGGGTGGGGTTCCTTTGAAGGGCCGCAGGATTCTGGAAGAATGTGTTTATAAACTTCGTTCTCATGGCTCTTCTAGCTGAGGGCCAGCAGAGTTGCATCTGTCCCTGGTGCTGTAAGCATGAGGGACTGGGGAGTGGACATGGTGACTTTGGGCCTGTAGGGAGGAGGCGAGGGAAAGGCAGGCTGAGACTCTGTAGCTTTACTCTTTTCTCCTCGGCTTTTCTGTATTCTGAATTTTAGGATTTGGATGCACATGCACATTTAAGATTTGCTCTGTGTAAATGAAAGCATACTTGTTTGTTGGGAGGGATACATTTGAATGAACTATGCAGTTTTGGGGGCACAGTAAGGGATGGGGAGATTCTGCGGTGAGATTCGTCTGGTGTTGGTGGTTTTTCCAGTTGGTAGAATGGTGTCAGCATTCTCTGATATGGGGTTAGCTCTATTGGGCCCCAAAAGACCAATCAAGATTAGTAAAGAAAATGACATGCTCTTGGCACACTATGGCTTGTATTGAGAAAAAGCAACTTAAATGTGAACATCCAGCTTGAATTCTTAGTAATTGGATATGGCTTCTCATATCTCTTTCTGTTTCGCAATAAAACTCTAAAAACGCATGCTGCTAAGTGTGGACAGCTACTACCCACAGTGGTAGGAGAACAGACTGCATTAGCAGCTTGCGCTAACCCTGGGAGCAGTCTTGAGTCTGCACAGGGAAAGTTGCTTCCATGTTTCTCATAGCTACTTGCGGTGCCCTCGCCTTCGGGAGGGCAGAGTCTCAGAGCTGCAACACTGAGCGTGGGGAACAGGAGTGGAGAATTAGGACCCTGGGCTCCAGTGCCAGGTGGCCTGCTAAATGGCAGCAGTTACGCAAGGAAATCATCACATCTGTCTACCCCAGATTATCCTTTTGACAGAAGAATCTGGCCGTTGTCTCTAAGGGCTTTTCTGGCCCTGAATTGTGTGATATCTACTCTTTGCTTGCAGACTTTCTCCCTAACCGTTCTTGTGGATCTCCTTTTGAATTACTTATCCTTTCCCTAAAATCAGGGTTCCCCTTGTTCTTCCTGTCCTAATACCTCCTCTCTTGTGTCTGAGAGGCTGTTAAAGAGCACAGTGAATTGATGTGGAAAGATATCCCTGATGTGTTATTGCATAAAAAAAAAATCTAATTACAGAGAAGTATGCATGGTATGATCCATTTCTCAAATAATAGTGATAATGATATCAGTATTAGTACAAGTACGCATCTTTTGTTTGAACTGTTGGGAGTCAAATGTTTCTGAATTCAGGATTTTTCAATTTTTCATAGGGCCAGGTATCATCTATTAAATAATAGCTCCACTGGGGGGTTGGGATGGCACACTGTAATCAAAAACATTAATGCTTCTGCAGTGAAACATGAATATTCACACCAAGTGGGGAAAAATAAAGATCACAAATTACCTTATGTGTATTCAAGTCAGATTTTGACAACAAATGTTATAAAATTTTGGGGGGGGGCTTTGGAGCTTTTTGAATAATAGGATTATAGATAAGGGATTGTGGACCTGCATAGCCAAGAGGAAAAAAGTCTGGAAGATTTTATAGCAAACCCTTAGCAATAGTTTCCTTGGTGGAGAAGTAGGGTAGAATTATGGGGGACTATCATTATCCAAATTATACTTTTTTTGGTAAGCATGTATAATTTATAATCAGAAAAAGTTATTAAAGATATGCATAAAACATAGGTGAGACACACTTCACAAATCTATAGCAATGTTTTTGTTAGGACCTTAAGATTTGAATAATTTTTCAAACTTTTGAAATGTGATATTTTACATATACTTGACTTTTTCCCTAGATAACAGTATTATTAAAAAAAATATAAAAGAATATGTGATAATTAAAAAGTCAGTGGTGAACAGTAAATCCCTTGGAGTCCCATGTGGGAAACCAGGAGCCACTTCTTTCTTACTGACTTGTATAGCACATTATATTAACCTATAAAAGAATAAAAATCAGGGGCGCCTGGGTGGCTCAGTCAGTTAAGTGTCTGCCTTCGGCACGGGTCATGATCTCAGGGTCCTGGGATCGAGCCCCAGGTCCAGCTCCCTGCTCAACGAGGACTCGCTTCTCCCTCTCCCTCCCCTCCCTGCTCCTGCATGCATGCTCTCTCTCAAATAAAAATAATAATAAAAATCATACGGAAGAAGCAAATGATCATAGCAAAAATATAATGTATGGGAAAAGACTTTCTGGAAATATAAGGCCTTATAGAAATATAAGCTGTTACAAAAGTAACATTGCAATTCTTTGGGGGCCAGAATGAATGGAGTTGGTGGGAATGGACTTTGTCTGAAAATTGACTGGAAGAATTCCTTCAAAATAGAAGGAACTTGCAATTTTATGTATGAAATGTAAATCAGAAGGTTGATAGTTGATTGTTTTATCAGTTGATATACAAGGACCTATATTCTTAATTTTCAAGTGTTTTCATATTTCTAATGAAAATATACTCATTTATTACCTTTTCCCACTTAATTGCATAGTTAGTCTTTTTTTAAAAAAGATTTTATTTATTTGAGAGAGAGTGATCACGAGCAGGGGGTGGGGTAGAAGAAGAAGCCTGATGTGGGACTCAATCCCAGGACCCTGGGATCATGACCTGAGCTGAAGGCGGACGCTTAACCAACTGAGCCACCCAGGCACCCTGCATAGTTTTATATGTTGCTCTGTAATAGCTGCATAATATTTCAGTTACTGCTTTGCATAATTTGCTGTCTTTTTACTGCTATTTCTAATTTTTTTGTCCAAAACAACACCTCTTTATACCTGTAGCTCTAATTTTTTTTTTCTTCTGTATTTAGGGGTTATTTTCTTGGGAAAAATTTCCTGAGTGCAATAGGATCTTCTTTTTTTAAAGATTTTATTCATTCATTCATTCATTCATTCATTTAAGATATATATAGAGAGAGCGGTGGGGGTGGGGGAGGTAAAGGGAGAGGGAGAGGGACAAGCGGACTCTGTGATGAGCCCAGAGCCCAACCCAGGGCTCGATCCAACCACCCCAGACCAGGACCCCAGCTAAAATCAAGAGTTGGGCGCTCAACCGACTGAGCTACCCAGGGGCCCTTGAATGCAATAAGATCTTAAAATTTATTCCACAAGCATTTATTGAGCACCTACTATTTGTGAAGCTCTGGCAATACAAAGATGAATTTTTAGGACCTGTGCAGGAGATGTGTCCATTTCCTGGGACTCCCTCCCCATTGCTTGGTTAATTCTCATTTAAATACTACTTCACCAGGAGGCCTTTTATGAGTTCCTCATAAAAGATTAGGTTCTTTGTGCTGTTCCTTCTCATTTAATCACATTTTAAAAATTTATGTATGTATGTATGTGTGTGTGTATGTATGATTTAATCACATTTGTGAGTACACAGTCATTCTGGGATTACTTGTTTGATTTCTGCCTTCCTCATTAGACTGTAAACTCTGAGACAGGTCTCATGTTTGATTTGTTCCTCCTGGGGGCCTCTATACCTAATACTATATGCCTGGCATGAACTAGGTACCCAAATATCTCTAATAAGTGAATACCTGAGTAAATGGATTAAGTGAATAAATACTTGAATGTGTTCCCTGTTTTGAAAAACATTAGAACCTGTTTTTAAAACATTGGAGTTGAACAATAGATTGGATTGATAATTTCAAAAATGTGTAAAATGCTTTATAGGAAATAAGCCTTTTTGGGGCAGCTGGGTGGCTCAGTTGGTTAAGTGTGCAACTCTTGATTTTGGCTCAAGTCGTGAACTCAGCGTTGTGAGATTAAGCCCCCTGTCAGGCTCCCCACTAGGTGGGGAGCCTGCTTAAGATTCTCTCTCCAGGGTGTCTGGGTGGCTCAGTCAGTTAAGTGTCTGCCTTTGGCTCAGGTCATGATTCCAGGGTTCTGGGTCAAGCCCCTAATTGGGCTCCCTCCTCAATGGGGAGTCTGCTTCTCCCTCTGCCCCTCCCGCACTCATGCTCTTGCTCACTCTCACTCTCAAATAAATTAATAAAATCTTAAAAAAGATTCTCTCTCTCCTTTTTCCTCTGTTCTTTTTTTTTTTTTTTTTTTAAAGATTTTATTTATTTATTTGAGACAGAGAGAATGAGAGGGAGGAGGGTCAGAGGGAGAAGCAGACTCCCTGCCGAGCAGGGAGCCCGATGCGGGACTCGATCCCGGGACTCCAGGATCATGACCTGAGCCGAAGGCAGTCGCTTAACCAACTGAGCCACCCAGGCGCCCCTCCTTTTTCCTCTGTTCTTACCCTCCTTAAAAATAATAATAATAAAAAAAACAAAATAAAAATGTTTCCCTTGCAATGAAGGCCCTGGAGAAGGACTCACTGCCAACATCTTACTCGGTGTCTTACAACCTAAGTTTGCCCATATTCTGCAGTAGGGGCAAGCTCATCTTGAGTTCTTTTTTGCTAAAGCTTTTCTATACAAATCCTTTATCTGTCATTGCATTGTACACCATTAACATTCTTCATCTCTTGTACTTATTTTGATATCTTTCTTTTCTTATTTTCCTCCTATTTTAAAAAATCTGTTTCAGGATCTTTAACTGATCTTATCTGATACCTATACTTATTTTGGTCTTTATGCTCTTTGAAAAACTGTTAGTTCCTTGAGGGAAGGGATAATTTGATCTTCAGTAGTGTCTAATACAGATTCATGCAGAAGAGGGTTGGTAATAAAACTTTGGTAGAAGACTTTAGAAGATCCATTTTCTTGTGTATGCTTTAATGTATCCCATGGGTCAAATGGAGGATTTTTTTTAAAGGATGATCATCAATTAAGTATTTAAGTAATGGACTAAAATTTATATTCTTAATTGTTTACTAAAAACATACAGTAAATAATTTTAAGAGAGATTTTGGAGTCTCATGTTCAAGATTGAAATCTCTTGACTATTCTTGCTTTGACTTCTTTGCTTCATGGGTGGCTTTTGAATTCATTTTTTGGGGGGAATGTTACTAGTCAGGACCAACTGTTACTATTGCTATTTCATGATTTTCTTTGTTGCCACTTCCACATTCTAGTTCACCTGGAATCTGGAAGCTCTCCACCAAAGCACCTGTATAATCCAGTCTGAATTTAGAAGTGTCACTTGTGAGAGAGGCAACCTCAGGCCCATGAGACTCGAATGTAGTCTTCTATAATCATAGATCTCCTCATATATGGCAGAAACTGGCAGGTGACTCACCAGGGGTGGAAGCCTGGAAAACAGCCGGCCAAGGAGGGTAGTCTTTCTGGTCACACATCACCGCCCTTTTGAAGCATCCAGAGAACCTGAAGAGCAGGAACTGCCAGTCAGACTGACTGAACGCTTGGCATTCTTTCATGGAAAGATGACAACTCATCTAGGGTGAAAGAGGAAGTAGGGGGTGTGCATGGAACAGGAGGGTGACCTGACATTTCCACTGTTTTGCAGGCTGTCAGCTCTAATGCAGTGGTTGTTTGGGGGAGGGGAAGGGTTGGAATCTTGTACTTCATTGTTGCTCTCCTAAGCGGATGTCCTCTGCCATTTAGTCAAGGAGAACTTGTACTTGTCTTATCCTTATGTTGCTGCAGAATCCAGACTGCTTGTGATCCTTACTGTTCCCCTCACAGTGAGTCCTGGACTCTACTGATGATAATTCTAGCATCATTTTAAGAATTGGGATTCTCTTATGTCAAATTTCTGGGAAATGTGAGAGCCAAAAGACTTATTACAGGCTATTTCTGGCTTTGCCATTGACATGTTTTGAGTGTCCATTGTTTTGGTCTCAGTTTATAACTGTAGCAGTAGTATTATTTTGATAATTTTTTGGGTTTGTCTTGGGAGCTCTTTGGGGGAAAGGGGTTACGTTCTTAGTTCTTTGTTACTGAGGCCAGAACCCATCTGAGAGTAGAATAAAAACCAATGGAGAACTAGTGGTGAGGCGGCTTTCCAGAAAATGGTGGGTTATCTGAACACTGGTTGGTCCCCCCAGTTTAGTGGTGTAAGGGAGCTTCTGCTGTCTTTGATCCGCAGCAGTCCTGCCCCAAAGCCAGGACTCCCCTCTCTAAGCCTGTGCCTGGGCCACCAAGTGGTGCCCAGGAGACTCACAGCATGGCAGATTGGTGCCACCCATTTCTTTACACTTCTAATGAATGATTACTCCAAGCAGTTACTGTTCTCCGCAAGGCCTCTCCACCCCCGCACTCAGATGACCTTGCATCTCACTTGATTAAGAATTTGAGCCTTTCTGAAATGATCACCAGTTTCCTGTGTGATGCCTGCAAACAGTGTGGTAGTCACAGTTATCCTCACCTGCTTGCTCTGGGGTTCTCTCCACCACCCCCCTTTCTGGGCCTTACTCTGTTACTCATCGTGCCTTCCTCATTCTCTAATTTTCAGCTTTCACATCTTTACTGTTTCTCTCCCATTTTTGCATTTCTCATTCTTACTAATGATGATCTAGTTGTCAAATCCAGTGGACGTGCTGTAGTCCTTACCATTCTGGACCTTCTTGTCGTGTGCAGCGTACCTTATCAACTCTCTTCTCCTGTCTTTGGCTTCTGGCATGGTCCATGCTTCTAGTTTTCCTGCTGTGTCACTGTTTTGTATCCCCTTCGTGGGCTTCTCTTCCTTGACGCACAACTTGCTGTTGGCATTCAGTTCTGGGAGTACTGCTCAGATACTCTAGGTTCAGGACTTCATCTGCTCACTGGATTTTCGTCACCATCCATGTGCCCATGACCTTGCACTATGACCTTGCACTACAGCGCAGCGTGCAACCGTCTGCTGGTTGTCATGTGTATATCTGAAAGCCTCCTTAAATTTACAGGGGCTGCACTCAACACCTTTCCTCCTAAGCCTCCCCTTTCTCCTGTCCTTAGAGATGATTGCATGGTGGTGAAGATTTGGGCTCTGGAATCAGACACACCTGGATTTGAATTGTGACTCTGACACTTCCTTGATGTTTGATCTTGAACAGGTTATTGAATTGCCAAGCCTCAGTGTCCTCCTTTTAAAGATGGGGATAAAAATAATACCTATCTCAGGAGGCTCCTTTGAGGCAGGTCCTAATGCTTCTGTACAGTTCCTGGCTCAGAATGAGAGTGTGATAAATATTAGCTGCTACTTCTGATGATAATACATTCTATGTTAATTAAATTAATTTAAATAAAAAAATAAAATTAAAAAAATATATTAGCTGCTACTGGTGTAGTGGTCTCTTCTAGTTACCCTCATCATTGAGTCACGCTGGTTTCTTTAGCTCCTAGGTCCAGCCAGTCATCTGGTGTGGCTGATGTCTAATTATTGTTTATTTGCTATTTCTGGCAATTTCTGAGTTACCTCTTGTCGTCTCAATTCTCCCTACTTCTGCCTGCATGCAGGTCCTCATTATTGCTCTCTGATATAAAGCCTTAGTCTCCTGCCTTTTGTTCCTGCAAATTCAGTATGCTACCAGGTGGCCTCTCTCTAACAGGACCTCTTCCCTGGCTGAAGCCCTCTGGTGTCTCCCATTATGTGCAAATCAAAGACCAAGCTCCTTAACGTAGTATAGCTGGCCTTCATCTGGCCCTTGCTGGCATTTGAGCCTGTTTTTTTCATCACTCTGACTCCCACATTATTCTCAAGCAGTACCTTCTTGCTATGTTCCCTGAGCATGCCATGTCATTTAGGCTGTTTCTTGCTTTCATTTCATTTTTTTAAAAGATTTTATT
The DNA here is from genome assembly GCF_002201575.2 of Neomonachus schauinslandi. Taxonomy (NCBI): domain Eukaryota; kingdom Metazoa; phylum Chordata; class Mammalia; order Carnivora; family Phocidae; genus Neomonachus; species Neomonachus schauinslandi. The sequence goes on along the minus strand of NC_058411.1, from coordinate 38,147,506 downwards.
TATTTGAGAGAGAGAGGAGCACACTAGCAGGGGGGAACAGGGGGAGATGGGGGAGAGGCAGAGGGAGAAGCAGACTCCCTGCTGAGCAGGGAGCCCAGTGCGGGGCTCAGTCCCAGGACCCTGGGATCATGACCTGAGCCGAAGGCAGGCGCTTAACCACTGAGCCACCCAGGTGCCCCTGTTTCTTGCTTTTATTATCCATGCTGCTTGGAATGTTTTCTTCCCTGCTTTTGCCTTACTAACTCCTTCTGAGGACTCAGCTCAGGTGTTACCTCCTCCAAGAAGTCTTCCCTGGCCCTCCAAAATTGGTTAGGTAACCTTCCATAGAGTCCTATCATTCTCTGTGCTTATCAGGCACTTACCATTTGGATCATGATCTATTTATGTGCCTTTCCTTCCAACATAAGTCCTGGAGGGCAGAAACTATGTGTCATTCAACTTCATATTTTTGGTGCCTGGCTTGATGCTTGACATGTAGTAGTCTTGTGAAATGTTTGTTAAATGAATAACTGAATTCAAGAACAAGTGAACCTCCAGATGACCTTGGTTTCCTGTTTGTGTGGACAACAATATTCTGGGGCAGAGCTGGGTATCAGCAGTTCAAACCCTAACTGGATGGCTACACCTGAGGTAGACACCCTAATATTCCTTCCTCTGAGTCCTCAGTCCTAGATCCTGGAGTGAGGTTGTCACCTCTCGGGTGTCAGAACCTAAAAAGTTATTCCTGTGAAGAATAAAAGAAAATATATCACATTATTGGCTTTATTCTATTTTTTTTTCCCTCCGAGAGCACTTTAATATTTTAAAACCTATGGTAACGTTAACACTTTCTATTTGCATGAGCACTTCCCTGATGGGAGATACTCTAGGTGTTAAGTTTTCTGAGTAGTGTTACACCACAGTGGACCTACTTTCCATAGACATGGAGATAGAGAATGTGTATAGTTTGAGACAGAACTTCCTTAGAGAGATGTAGACTGACCTATTTTAGAGACTGCGTGTTTCCTAATTTTCTATTTTAAAAAGATGATGGCCGAATACTAAAAAGCTTTGAATATTTTAGAACTCTGCTGCCTGACATGGTAGCCTAAAATTCAGATCCTCAGTCACAATAGCCATATTTCAAGTCTCAATAGCCACATGTGGCCAGTGTCTACCATATCGGACAGCTCAGCTATAGAACATGACCCCCGTTGCAGAAAACTTTATTGAACAGCACTATTTTTGAATGTAGGAGTCTTGATGGATAATACCAAAGCCACCTTCCCACATAAGGAATTTTACAGAGCTGTGAAATAAGAATTCTTACTGGGAACACCATAGAATTGCTGTATCATTTTATATAGTGGATGTAGCGTTACATCACCTTATGATCAGAGCACGTGCCTATCTTTAGGGACAACAACATTCAGATACCAAGTAATGTTATAGTGTCTATCTGGAAGTGTTTTCTTATAAAACACAAAGTGGAAAAGAAAGAACATGGGTTGAGTAAATTGAATTACTTTTCTTTGCTTCACATTATCAGAAAAATTCAGAGGCTAAAATGTATCCTGGAATTAAATGTTTACATTTCTTAAAGAAACCCGTGTGTGTGTGTGTGTGTGTGTGTGTGTGTGTGTGTGTTTGGGTGACAGAGAAACAAGGGATTTGTACTGTTGGATAATATAAAAACACTTTTTTTTTTTAAAGATTTTATTTATTTATTTGAGAGAGAGAATGAGACAGAGAGCATGAGAGAGGGGAGGGTCAGAGGGAGAAGCAGACTCCCCGCCGAGCAGGGAGCCCGATGCGGGACTCGATCCCGGGACTCCAGGATTATGACCTGAGCCTAAGGCAGTCGCTTAACCAACTGAGCCACCCAGGCGCCCCCAAAACACTTTTTAAAAAAAAGATTTTATTTATTTGAGAGCAAGCGAGCATAAGTGGGGGTGGGGAGAGGGAGAGGCAGACTCCCCACTGAGCAGGGAGTGGACTGTGGGGCTCGATCCCAGGACCCTGAGATCATGACCTGAGCGGAAGGCAGAGGCTTAACCAACTGAGCCACCCAGGCGCCCCCTGTAAAAGCACTTTTAAAAATAAAAGCAAAACAAAGGATGAGATCTTCTCCTGTCTTATTTTCCTCCCCAGTTGCCTTATCCACTTGGCTTCCAGTGGCCTGAGGAACTTAAAGAGTAAACATAGGTTTGGTGCCACAGGAATCACGGTAGGAAGCTCTAGCCATCTTGTATACTATGGAGATCACTAGAATATTTATTTGTGGAGCAGGAACTCTGTACATGGAATGCCTTAGATATCAGTACTGTAGAGGTTTGGAGGGATAGGAACCATCATTCAAAAAGAACAAGAACACCAGGCCTGTGCTGTTCACTCACAGGATCGCCATGCCCAGAGAGTGTGCTGTGAGTCATCACGTGATTAAAGACCCCAGGAGACCACAGATGACTCCCACCTGCATGGCCACTGAAACTTGGTGCAGAGGTTGCAGCAGGGGGATCTTTTTTGGATTATGGAATGCTGTTTTGTTTCATATCCACAGCTCCTTTCCTAGCCTGTTTAGAACAGTGCCTGGGGAAGTTCTTAGGTTTAACTGGTGTTTTGTTTTGTTTTGTTTTGAGAGGAAAGATGTGAGCTTGAGGGTGAAGGGGATTGAATTCCCTTTTACCCTTCTGTGCCTTTTTCCTCTGGGGGTGCTTCATTATTGAGGAAAAGAATAGAGGACCTGTCCTTTGGTGTAGAGTGTGGCAACATTTCTAAGAGATGAAGAGCTAAGGGTGTTTATCCCAGATGATAATCACAGTGGTTGTTATACAGTGACAAAGTGGGTTCCTGACCAACATGTGCATTTATTTTACAATGAGACCTTTTACTTATCAGTGAAACATTAGAATTTCACAGAATCCATATTTGTGGGCTTTATTTATGGTTTTTCTAAAACTTTCAACTCTGTCATCTTTATTGATAATGAGACTCATTTTATACCCTGTATGTCCTCTTTTGAGAGGAGACAGTGCAGCTGGTATGGCTGAGTGTTCTGACCTTGGGCTTTGGGGCAGAGGGGCTGGAGAAGCAAACCCATGGTCACTGCTTGGACAAGTTTTTTAAAATTTCTGAACCTTAATTTTACAACCTGCAAAATGAGAATAACAGTGCTTACCTCACAGGCAAGAGAAGGACATTTCCATGTGTGGAATAAGAAACTAAGTCAAGTTGACTCATTTTCAGAAAGACCTTTAAAAATTATTAAACATGCCATATTCCTTGATCATTGTTATGATTACATTGGGTCACATATTTAGGTTTTACCATGCATATCCACTTAGTGTTATAAAAGCGTAAGGAGGGACGCCTGGGTGGCTCAGTTGGCTGAGCATCTGCCTTCAGCTCAGGTCATGATCCCAGGGTCCTGGGGTAGAGCCCCAAGTCAGGCTTCCTGCTCAGCGGAGAGTCTTTTTCTCCCTCTGCTCCTCTCCCCCACTTGTTTTCTCTCTCGCTCTCTCAAATAAATAAATAAAATCTTAAAAGCAAAAGCGTAAGTAGAAAGGGCTCTTGATGAAATCAGTAAGACAGTCTCAGATTGTGTGTTACTATTAGGGCATTAATCTGAAAATAAAATTGAAGGCTATCAGAAGGGTATGTTTTTTTTTTTTTTTTTTTTTTAAAGATTTTATTTATTTATTTGAGACAGAGAGAATGAGATACAGAGAGCATGAGAGGGAGGAGGGTCAGAGGGAGAAGCAGACTCCCTGCCGAGCAGGGAGCCCGATGCGGGACTCGATCCCGGGACTCCAGGATCATGACCTGAGCCGAAGGCAGTCGCTTAACCAACTGAGCCACCCAGGCGCCCAGAAGGGTATGTTTTAATAGCAAATTGCTTCTTAAGACAAATTGCTGTATTTATTTAAAAGAAACCAAAGGGGTCAAGGGAAGTGAGGGAACTAGGATATTCAAAGGATATTCACTTAGAAAAACAACAAAACCCTTGATGACTTAAACTTTTTGCTCTTTGGAGTAGTATCTTTGTTACTGATTTCAGTCCAGCCTAAGCGAAATAATGAATTCAATTGATCTTCCAGAGAGTTTTTGAGGACAGACTACTCAGTTTTGGCTGATCACATACATTATTACAGATTTGTAAAAGTCAGGTTTCATGTGACTCTGACACAGAGGAGGTGTAATAATCAAGTGTTCTTCCCTAGAGCACTATGTAGTGCTCATCACAGAAGGAAATCAAGTTCCCTTTTCCTCAATGCTTGGGCTGCAAGATGGGTGTTCTGCTGAAGCCACAGCATGTGTCAGTGACCCTCTTGGCATCATGATACTTTAGGATGGGCTAATCCTCTAGGGTACAAGGATGGGTAAAGAATAGTCCCAGCCTTGCAGATGCATGTCATGTTGAAGGCGATGTGGACGTGAGCACAGGTGAGGTTAGTGATGAGTAGCATGCCAGGGAGTTGAGAAATCCTAGAAAACAGCCTCTTACTTACTTAAGACAAAGCTTCCTGGAGACGTCACCTGCGCTGAGTCTTGAATGAGGAATAGGACTTGGATGATGAATGGGCAAGAGGGAAGGAAAGGATCCTGGGCTAAGGGAATAGCATGAAAGTTAATGCATTAAATTGCTTGTGTATGCTTGTAAATTCAAAGCTTTTTGATATTAATCAAGTGTAAAGCATGGGGCGGGAGTCAAGGGAATGGTGTAGTTGGGGACTAGCCCATGAGGAGTCAGGTATATATGATGTGAGGGCTTAGACTATATGTTCTAGCTGCTGGGGAACTACTGAAGAATTTTAACCAGGGCTGTAAATGGTCAGATTTGCCTTTTGGATGGGTTGTCATGGCAGCATGGCAGATCATAGATTTGTAGTTGGATGGCAGGAAGCTATCATGGTAGGCCAGGTGAGAGAATCAGCCCTGCAAGAAGTAGTGAAAATCAGAGCTGGAGAGAAGATAGGTTTGAGAAGTGCCCAAGATGTGAAGTCTATGTGATTTTGATCAATTGGCAGCTATGGGAAATGGATGAGATGGAAGAGATCAGAATGACTCCTAAAGTTCTGATGTCATTATGGATCTAGGGAATGTAGGAGGAATAATTGACATTGGGCTAAGGTGATATACTGATTTTTGAAGTGTCCATCAGCCAGCCGAATGTGAGTCTGAAGCTCCAGGAGGGCGGGTGGCTGGAGATATAAATCTGGGAGTCATCCGCATAGAGGTGGTAAGTAAAACACTGTGAGTAGTTTGACACCCAAGGAGAGTACAGAAGGCAGCGGACAAAGGATGGAGTCCTAGACAGAAACGGGGGGATGGATGAAATAAGGCATTCCTAGAGAAGTCCCAGAAGGATGGGTCTGAAGGTGAAATCTGGGGTTGTCCTAGAAGCTGGGAGAGGAGACTTAAGGGGTTTGTAATGGACATAGCTAACCCCAGGTCGCCATACATTTTTGATGAATTAGCAGGCAAAGTAGAATGGGGTTGGGAGCTTGAAAAGAATGGAGATTATCTGCAATATTCTAGTCACTAAAGGACATGGGAGAGGAGCTGATCAAGAAAAAGTGAAAGAAATGTGAAGAGGTGCTGAGGCCCAGCCAAGATGAGAAACTGAATATCCCGGGGCCCCAGGGTACTTGGCTGCCCAGCATGGCCCAGCAGAGCAGAGATAGCAGATCATGAGACTGGTCCGGGGGTCGGGAGGGGGGTTCTACTCAGATGTGGCTGAAAAGCAAGGTGTGAGGATGTTGTGAGGAGGGGTTGATAAGAGTGGGGAAGGAAATGTGGCCAGGAGGGGCCTCAGCGGCTGGAAGGAAACAGTTCATGGCCTAGGGAGGGCTCTGTATGGTCAAAGCCCGGTGTGGAGAAGGGCAGGAGGCTGGAGGGTGGTGTGCATGTCAGGGCAGGGCAGTTCCAGGGTGTGGGCCTGGGACTGGGGGGCAGAAGTGGCCCAGCAGTGAAGGCCAGATGATTGGAGGATGGCCTGGAGGGGAAACTGTGTAGAAAAAGGACTTTGATTCCACTTGGACAAACTTGTAGGATTTGCACTGAATTATGAAACCTAACGTGTAGAATAAAAAACTGTATTTGGTTGTTTAAGAACACGATGGAGAGGAGTGTGTCCTAAATATTTTGAGCAGTCTTCTTAAATGCAGGTTATACAAAGTCCATTTTTTGTTCCTTTCTGTAGGAAGGGTGGGAGGGAACATGTAATATATTTCCCTGGGTAAGAGAATTATTAACCAAAAGAACTGAAAGCTCTAAAGTAAATTTGAGTATTTTCTAGTGCTAAGGAAGGCAATGGATTGATGCCGAATTATATGCACTTTTGTGCAATCCCACTAAAGTTTTATTTTCAACTCTGCGTATTTCTGTGTTTAATTTTTTTTTTTTTTTAAACCGCAGGCATCTGTGTCTTCTGAGATTTGAGAAAATCAGAACAAATCACATTACCATGTATTTTTCTGGACTCCTATGTGCTGGGTGGTGTGAGGACACAAAGATACATAAGACTTAATTCTGGCCCCCAAAGGACTTCAAATTTAGTTGAAGAAACAAGACATAAACACAGGAAAAGTTAGATAATTATGCAGGATTTAAATAGCCAGGCATTACATGACTAATGGACAGATACATTGTTCAGGCAGCAATTCCTACAGGAGTTCAGAAGAAAGGTCATTTCCGGCTGTGGCGGTAAGGGAAGGGTGTAGTGACTTCAGAAATGAAGGGAAAGAAGAAAGGGGTTACGTAGAAGGACCAAAACTTGGGAATTACTGAAGCCCTGTTCTGCAACTTCTACCCTACCTTTTGTCTCAGTTTCCCAAGCTGAGGAGGGAATGAGCACGTGCTGCCTCCCTGATTGCAGAGCTCAGACGCGCTGGTCTTGCCATACTGTGTCAGAGCTATCAACTGCACACCTGGGGAAGGTCTGTGGAGTTTTAGGTGTGTTTTAGGGTGTCATTTCTGTTGTTCACGTTTACCAAGTACGATGAAAAGAATCCATGTATTGCCGAAAGTTTGGCCTCGTTTTGTTTTGTTTTGTTTTCTAGTAAAGACTGGCTCCTCAAAGTCTGGAGACATTTTAAACAAATTACTAGACAAATGGCTGCTTTGGGAAAATGGTTTCCATGTTTCTTTCTTCATTTCCTTGAGAAAAGGTAATGATTAATAAGGACGCAAAACCCGAGAGGAGCCAGATGCCAGTTAGGAGGAAAATGTTTTGTAATTCACCTGTTCACCTGGCAATCCTCAAGGAAGTTCGGTGGGAACTGCAGGTTGGCTGGTGGCCACTTTGGGGGAACCCAGCCTGACCTCTGGCATTTTGGAGATTATGGCTAAGAGTTCATGGGTATCTCGAGTAGAAGGCCATGGGTGTCAGGCATTTCAACTGTATTGTTAATTACTTCGGGAATATGAATGGTATTCATTAGGCAAGAGAGTTTGTACCCAGACTGTAACTAAGGGGGACCCTTCTTACACGACCAGCACCCCTTCAGCATCTCTGTATTCCATGCTTATGCATATTTATATACTTGCCTCAATTGCCAAAGGCTTTGAGGCATTCAGGGATCCTGGGGCTTTTAGTGTAATGGCGATGAAAATTGAACCCGCTTTAAACCACTAAGCGTGCTTCTCTGTCGAGGGATGTGGTCCTTCTGCTGTGGTCATCCCTTCTCCTAAGATAATAGTAGTAAGAAGCACTAAGTGAGACATGTCTGACACAAGTATTCAGCTGAATAGGGAACTCTTATTTTCCCGAATATGTCCACTTTCTCACATATTCCCCAGCTCCACCCCTTCTCTGCATCTGGAACTCGTGACCTGAGGATCATAAGCAGGACCCTTTCCTACTTTGGCAGGTTGGGGATGTAGTAGAGCTAAGAGAAGGCAGCAGCTGTGACAAAGAACAGGAAAAGAGGAAAGAGACAGGAAGATGAAGAAAGCATGCTTTACAACACAGAGACAGGGTAGAGTCAGCTGGTAATTCTCAGTGTCACCTGCCCTACCCCAATCTAAACGTCCATGTCTGACTCAACATCTCCAGAGGACATGCACCCAGGAAAACCAACATCAGATGATGCGAATCAGATATTGCAAGTGTGTGCGTGCGTGCGTGTGTGTGTGTGTTAGAGGTCAGCCCTGATGAACAGCCGCACAGGTCTCGGTGGGTGAGGTCACGTGCAGGAGGTGCAGCAGGCCCAAGCTGTCCCTTGGTGCTGCTCTCGTCCTGGGATTTCCCTATTTTCAGCACCTAGCTTGGTGCCTGGTACATAGTAGGTGCTCAATAAATGTTTCCTGAATGACTAACTGGATGAATGAGTGCTAACCCTTGTAAGAGGTTCTATGACTTGGAATCATTCTAGAAGGAATTCTGCCCAGAGTGGAATTGTGTCCTGCTTGTGACTTTCTTGTACCAACTGCAAATAATGTGTTACCCAGATAGACGATGAGCTTTTTTTTTTTTTTAAAGATTTTTATTTATTTATTTGTCAGAGAGAGCGAGCGAGCACAAGCAGGGGGAGCAGCAGAGGGAGATGGAGAAGCAGACTCCCCGCTGAGCAGGGAGCCCGATGTGGGACTCGATCCCAGGACCCTGGGATCATGACCTGAGCCGAAGGCAGACGCTTAACGACTGAGCCACCCAGGCGTCCATAGACGATGAGCTCTTAACCTGGGGTCCTTGGAGGAACCTCCAGGTGTCTGAGAGCCTCATGATGTGGGATGCTAAGTGAGGATTTTCTAGGAAAGGGGCCAGACCAATCTGTGACCCAACCAGGCAGAGCAGTAGTGCTTTAACCTGGCCTAGTCCTTGCATGGGGATTCCAGTGGGTTCCTGACACAGCCCACCCTTCACTCTTCCCCGGCTATTACCAGAATTCCCCAAATTCCCGAATTGCCCCCTCATTATGTAGAAAAAAAGAGAGAGAGAGAGAAACCATACTTCCAAGATGATCTTGCCTTCCTTTGATCCTGGGGTGTGTCCTGACAGGGCAAAAGGCCTCATGCTAATGTTCCTTCTGCCTCATGGAGGGCGGAGGAGGATCCTCCAGACGACTTGTAAGGAAAGACTATAAAGGCAGAGCCGACCTAACGGAGTCACCGCCCAGCAGACACACGCATGTTTATGGAATAACAAAGGAAGGATAACTAGGCCAGAGGTCAGAGGACTTACTGCTGATGTGCCTTCTGGCAACTCATGGAGCTCTCCTGTAGGTAATTTCCCCCGATAAAACGAGTGCTGGCCCTAATTACCTCCTGGCTGTGGAGCTAACATGGATTCATAGCTGGAGTGTGCTATGGAGGTTGGAATGTTTTTATGATTTTTAAAAAAATTAAAGGTAAAAAGATATTTGATTATAAATGGTGATTTCTTCCTCCTAAAATAAAGTCATTAAAAATTTTTGCAGCCTTTGAAGGTGATATATTTGATGTAAGCATCCAAAGCACAGTTGATAATAATTGGTACTTACGGGGAACTCTTTGCAGGGTATTCAACAATGTATGCATGCATTTATTCATCATTTATCCAAAACACATGTGTATGTCCATCTACTCTGCACTAGGCCCTGGGAAACCTGCTTCAGCCCATGTTTCCTTTTGACACCCAGTCTGTGTACTTGGCCACAGGGTTTTGAATTTTTTATATCTGCCTTACTCTGAAGAACACTACTAGAATTTCCTCTGTGAAATACACCACTGACCTACTATTGGGGCAATTCCGAGGTTTGTAACCACTTCCTATGCACCCTATATGAATACACACTGAAACAGTGGTTCTGAAATTTAAGCCTGCATCAGAAGCACCTGGAAGGCTGGCTTGTGAAGATGCATCCCTGCACCCCACCCCAGAGTTTCTGATTCACTAGGTTGGGTGAGGCTAGACTTGGCATTTCTAAGAAATTCCCTGGTGATGTGGACGTTGCTAGTTTGGGGACCACGTTTTGAGAAACACTGCATCAGGAATTTTTTTTTTTTTTTTTCCAGACCTAAGGTCCTTGGAAATGCTGCTCTTCCTGGGAAATTGGTGAAATTTCATTATGGTTAATGTGAATCATGTTTGTGATGCGGATTCCCTTTTTGCTTTGCTTCAGGAGTTCAGATTCAAATTTGTAGCTCAACTTTAATAAAAGTTAAATTGTTTACATTTTTTTTAAAGATTTTATTTATTTATTCATGATAGAGAGAGAGAGAGAAACAGAGGGAGAAGCAGGCTCCCAAGGAGCAGGGAGCCCGATGCGGGACTCGATCCCAGGACCCTGGGATCATGACCTGAGCTGAAGGCAGATGCTTAACCATCTGAGCCACCCAGGCGCCCCTAAATTGTTTACATTTAAACTTGGCCCCAGCCTTGATCTCCTGTTTGATTTTCCCCATTCTGATTTTTTAGCTATTAATATTTTACAGTTTTGTTATACAACTTCTTGTAAATGGACTCTGTTGTGGAATATAATACATATTGATAAATATAACTGCAGTCAGTGTTCTTTTCTTGGGCATTTGGCTTTCAAATGCACTCCAAAATATTATGTTTTAAGCGTTTAATGCATTAGCTATGGAAATAGGTTCTCCAGAAGGCTGGGATTATTGATAGCAACTAACCAGAGTGTATTGAAAAGAAAAAATTTGATGAGAAAGTTCTCAGTAAAAAACATAGTTTGTTTTTTATTAAAAGACGGGGGCATAGATATTATACAATGGGTATGCAAAAAATTATATGTATATATTTTTAAAGATTTTATTTATTTATTTGACAGAGAGCGAGCACAAGCAGGGGGAGCGGCAGAGGGAGAGGGAGAAGAAGCAGGCTTCCCGCGGAGCAGGGAGCCCAACCTGGGGCTCGATCCCAGGACCCTGGGATCATGACCTGAGCTGAAGGCAGACACTTAACTGACTGAGCCACCCAGGTGCCCCCCAAAATTATATTTTTTATTGAGGACTCTACAAAAGCAAATTATACAGTTGCATAGGTTGTTGGGTGGACAGAGAAGGATGGAGTAATGAGAACAGTGAAGGAAGAATTATAGTGATGGCCAGACTTGAGTGGGCATCAGAGCCCGTCACCGGAGGACTTGGATCATGGGCTGCTGTTTACTAGGCTTGGGCTGAGGGCCTGCATGTGTGAGACGTACAGCAGGAAACTCTGGCTTCGGGGGAAGGGGGGCGCTGGGCAGGAGCCGGAGAAGGTCCTATAGCTCTTACTCCCTTGGCACTGGGCAGAAAAATGAAAAGCAGGGCTGTCTTGAAAACCTGCTCTGAGTCCATCTATTTTTTAGCTGAGGCATTCCTATTCAGATTTTCTACAACTCTTTGTGAAATCAGATAGTATAATGGGCATGATGTCATTTGCATTACACAGCCTTGGCTTCAGAAAAAATACTCATTATGTTAGATGGTAGCTGGAAGCAGTTTGTAGCTGACTTCTCTCTCTCTGTCTCCCCTCTTCCTTCTCTTTTCCCCTCTCTCTCACTTTGTGCTTTTCCTCTACTTTACTTTTAACTTAAGGGAAAACACCTTACCAACAGCTTGTCTGAAAACAGGTGGAGAAAGGAATACTTCTAAAATAAAGCCCTGTGGGGGGTGCCTGGGTGGCTCAGTCGGTTAAGCGTCTGCCTTTGACTCAGGTTATGATCGCAGGGTCCTGGATCGAGTCCTGCATCCGGCTCTGTGCTCAGTAGGGAGTCTGCTTCTCCCTTTGCCCCTCCCCCCTGCCCTTCTCTCTCTCATTCTCTCCCAAATAAATAAATAAAATCTTTAAAAAAAAATTTTTAGAAAGTCCTGGGGTGGTCACTGTGGACCTCCTCCAGGAGTGTGCAGTAACACAGAACGTCACAGTAGAAGAATTGGCTCAGGCTGGAGGTGCTAACCCTGTGCCAGGTGGGGGAAGTTAGGAACGGGATTATTTTAGCATTCGTATGGTAATGTTGCATACACACTCTCAAAAGGTTAGGTATTCTTTGGCACTGCTGCCTCTGGCTTTCTTTTCATCCGTTTGGTGACAGAATCAGATTCATCACCCATCAATATTGTCGCTAATTCAGACTTTAATTTCTCTAAGAGTTACCTGGATTTAGGGCTCACTGGAGGCAATTTTTATTTAAAAGGCATTTTTCTTAAATAGGCATTTTAAGATAACTTCAGATTTACAGAAAGATCGTGAAGATAATACAGAGAATTCTCATACATCCCCACACTCAGTTTCCTCTGTTATTACTGTCTTACGTCAGTATGGTACATTTGTCACAGCTAATGAACCAATAATATACTATTCCTAAACCTCATAGATTAATCAGATTTCCTTTGTTTTTACCTAATGTCCCTTTTCTGTGTCAGGATTCCATCCAGGATACTACATTTCATTGTCATGACTCCTTAGTCTCAAGGAGACTGTCATAGTTTCTCAGATGTTCCTTGTTTTTGGTGAGTTTAAAAGCTTGAGGAGTACCAGTCAGGTATTTTGTAGAATATCCTTCTATTTGGCTTTGCCTGAGGTTTCTCTTGTGGTTAGACAGGGGTTATGGAGTTTTGGGGAGGAAGACCACACTTAAGGTGTGGCGAGTTATGCCCCACCTCCTGGAGCGGGGTGGTATATACACACATTATTTGATCTTCTTTTGCTTTGGAGATTTGGCCCCTCTCCCCATTTATGTAGTCAACCATTTATTTAGGCCTGTATGGACTTGTGAATATTTACTTTATACTTGAGGTTATATACAATACTACATTACTTTGTGGCTCAAACTCTTCCCGTTTTGGCCTTTGGGAGCTCTTTCAGTGTCCTTTCGTGGCATACCCCATCGTTCTCTCCAGAAGACCAAAAAGAATAAAGGTGTCAAGATAACCATTGGGAGAGACACTTGGGCTTGATGTATTTTCTAGTGTCCCTTCAGAGTTTTTTAAAGTTGACCTGGAGCCTGAGCAATGAGCAATTAAGTAGAGAAGTTTATAAAACATCTTGAATACTTAAGTATGCTAAATATGTAGTTTTGACTTATTCCTTGCTTTGGTTTTGCTAGAACTTTTGCCTTCTTCCTCTATTATAATGGATAGTGAGAGTCAACAATGTAGAATAATTCTGGATTTATTTATATCCCCCCCCCCCTTTTAAATAACCTGACATCTTCAGTTTAAAATGTTAGGATAGGGGGCGCCTGGGTGGCTCAGTCGTTAAGTGTCTGCCTTCGGCTCAGGTCATGATCCCAGGGTCCTGGGATCGAGCCCCGCATTGGGCTCCCTGCTCAGCGGGAAGCCTGCTTCTCCCTCTCCCACTCCCCCTGCTTGTGTTCCTTCTCTCACTGTGTCTCTCTCTGTGAAATAAATAAATAAAATCTTTTTAAAAAAATAAATAAAATGTTAGGATAGGGGCAGAGCAGGAGGGAATAATTATTTCATTACAAATATTTGATATCTGCCTCTTCACTCTAGAAAAGTAACATAACATCCATGGCAAAACTTACTAGACTCTCCATCTCCTGCTATTTCTCCTCTCTTGTGGCAGCTTCCCCTCAGAGAAGGAGGCTTCTTCTGGGGCTAACAGCCCTTACCAGACAACCCACAGAGGCTGTGGAAAAGGAAGGAGGCTGTGAGGCTGCTGAGTAGGATGACATACATCTCCTCCGGCCATGGTCAAAAGCTACCTGTCCCTTTCATCTAGTGCCTCATCCTGGCAAGGAGAGAGTATGTTCTCATTCTGGAAGGGTCTATGGAGCAGAAAAGAGAAGGGTTGAGATCATGAACAAAGTGACCCTTTAAAGTGTTCTTTGATGTGGGGGATACCCAATATGGAGAGGGAACGCAATTGCTGTGGTTCTCTCTAGATTCAGAATCTGCTCCGGTAGGAGGTCCTTGGGGACATCCTCCTGGAGGAGAAGGAAGGTGCCTTCTTAGTTTTGGAGGGTGCTATTTGAGAGGCCTCTGCTCTTTTCCAGGTTGGGTGTTTGGCTTCTTCACAAGGACTTGGCCTGTTCCTTTTAGTCCATTAGGAGCAGCACTAGCAGCTCTAGACTGCCTGGGGGCCTAGGCAGGTCCCTTCAGAGCCTCTGTCCTCCTTCACAAAGGAGGCATCAGGTAAACCTTCCACCACCAAATTAAACTCCTAAGAGCTAAAGGCGGAGGACTTGTAGTGGAGCATTTTGAAGAGCCTCAGGCAACTTTCATTTAATTTACATTTTCAGTCCCTCAGATACTGGAGTCAAAGATTGAGAGAGACACACCCAGAACAGTACACCATTTCTCTCCTTAGCCCACTCCTTGGCAGAGGAAAAAAAAATAGTCCTCAGAGATACCCAGTCTTGACTATTCCTGATTTTTTGTTATAGGCAGAAAAACTTTGAAAAATTAATTTTTTTTTAAAGATTTTATTAATTTATTTGACAGAGAAAGAGCACAAGCAGGCAGAGAGGCAGGCAGAGGGAGAGCGAGAAGCAGACTCCCCGCTGAGCAGGGAGCCCGATGTGGGACTCGATCCCTGGACCCCGGGATCATGACCTGAGCCGAAGGCAGCTGCCCAAATGACTGAGCCACCCAGGTGCCCCTGAAAAATTAATTTTAATGCACTAAACGTTTACCTTTGCCAGAAGAGACATCGTTTATGCTAGAACATAGGGGTAGTTGGCTCTGAGTTGAAATAATTCTAAATTTAAATTTACAACAGTTTTGTGGGTATGTGTAGCTGGGCTGGTGAAGAGTTATCATGAGCCTTAAGTATGAATTTTAGAGACAAATTCTTTAGTAGTCTTCATACCTCTTTACTTGCTCAGTGGAGTTCAGAAACCACTTCTGACTTGGAATGTAGAATATTAGATATGAAAGAAACTTAAAGGCTAGACCACTAGATGTCCTGTGACCAGAGCTGTGGTCACAGCCCGGGCCTCTTTTTCCCATCCCCCTCTTTCACCACAGTGGAGGGTCCGACTTGGCGAGATGAGGATTTAATCACTAAAATAAAGATAATATCTTCCTTCACTTTCAACTTCAGTCAGATTTGATAAGCCCCACTTTTCTGTTCAGTTTTTGCCACCTTTTTCTGATAATTTTTAATCTGTGGTACTTCTTAGTGCGCCTTTAACTCCTAAAACTTATCTGATTGTTAGACAGAAAAAGAAAATCAGCAGGGCTGTAGGATTTGCCTTGTTCACCCTCTTTTGCTCTAAACTCCTTCCCGCAGTGAGGAGACGCATTGTGTGTCTACAGCACATGACACTGACTCGGGTCCTCCAGGCAGCTGACTAATGGGTCCTGAGCTGCCCGCTGCTTTTCACAGCCCCAGCACAGACTTGCCACGCTTAGCAGCTCCTGCCTCGTACCCCCGTAGGGAGCCATCTAGTGACATCATCAGGCTGGTCTGGGGCCATGCCCACTGGCCTTGGCAGTGAAGAGGTGAGCCTGGTACACCGAAGCCTGGCATTTGGCAGGGAGCACCCTCAGGTGCTGACGGCACGAGTCTTGCCTGAGTTCCCGAAGGAGTCCGGTGATGTGATTACCCAACATACCAGAAGCCCAGGCAAGCTGGCATCAGGGAGAGCAAAAGACTGTGGGCAAGGCTGCAGTGACCTATAGGCAGGCGCAGTCCCACACAGCAGCCTTGAGGCAGGCTGTTATGGAGCCAGTATGGGATCTTCCCTGACCTGGGTCTTGGCTTGGCTTCACTGCTCGTGACCTTGGTCAATTCCACAACCTCTCTGAGCCTCCATTTTCCCCCCATCTCTATAGTGGTGCTGGTGATACTTATCTTGCAGGTGGTGAAGGTGAGAAACAGTGTAGGTTAGACCCTTAGCTCCTACACATTGATGAACTCAAGACATAGTAGCTCTTATTTCTATTACTAAAGAACACAGCCACACACCTCCTTGTTGGTTATTGGGACAATCCTGTATTTTTTCCCACTAGGAATTGGAACTCTCATTCTTAAGCCCGATAGTTTCAGCTGGAAGAGAATTGTGAAATGCTTTATCATGTTTTTAAGTTGTTACTTATCCCTAGAGCAAGACTTAGAAAAATTACAGAAACAAGCCACCAAGCCAAAAATCTGAATATCACAGATGTCTGGCTCAAGGCCCAGAGAGTCTAGGTGAACAGAATTCTACCTTTGCCCAAATAAAGGATTGTTTTTTCTTTTAATATGCTAGGTCCCTCTGCTTATCCCAGGACAAGATGAATATTAAGTAGACAGAAGGTTCCTGTCTATGATCAATTCTAATGCCTTTTGTGAAGGGAAATGGTTGTAAATTATTACCAGTTAATTAAATGAGTGTTTCCGTTGAGTCCTGTGTGCAGGCTTTTATCCAAGCCTGTTTAGAATCATGCAACATCAGAGCTAGAAGGGTTTTTAGACAGCCCTTTTATTTCATGGCCAAGGAGACAGAGTCAGGATGTAAGTGACTTGCTCAAGTGATGCCAAGGGGAAAGCAAACCTTAGCTAGAGGTACAGGGGGAAAAAGGGGGTTCCTGGAGATTTGGTGAGTATATCATGTGAACAGAGCATGATTCCTAAGCAGTGGGCCCATGCAGTCCTTAGGCTACTGGTATGCCTTGGTGCCATCTTGGAGTGCTTTTCTATTTTATGAAGTGCTGTCACATTTTATTATAAGATACAATATTATTCCTATTTTATAGGTGATGAAATTGAGGTGGTCAAATGAAACTTCCAGTTCAATTCATTAGACCAAATCAATAGATATTTGGAGTGTTTACTTGGTTCAAGGAACTCTGCTAGGCCCTTTGGGGAACATAAAAGTGTCAGATCCTGCTGGAATGGAGTGTACAGACTTATTGCAAGTGACTGGATATAAGTATGTGAAATTTATCTAATTGTTCAAGGGCATAGATAAGTGTTAAGATAATAATCAAGATAGGAATTTTGAGACTGGAGGAATTAGTGTGCATGTCAAGATCTTCCTGGCAAAACCTTCTTCCTTCAGTTCCTGTGACTGTGTCATTTTCGTCAGGTGCACTTGGTTACGCATCCCACCTGCAGCCCCAGGGAACTACTTTGGGAAATCCTGAGCACCTGGCAATGATCCCAGCCCTAGGAATAATTCAGTAAATGTTTGAATGAATGGATAGGTGAAGAGAGATTTTCCAAGCAGAGACAACAGCATGAGCAAAGGTGTGGCTATGCCCTGGTGAGTAGACAGGCCTGACCAGAAGAGCAGGTTTAAAGAAGGGAAGCTTGAAAAAGAGGTTTGGATAAATTAGTGGGGAGAGAACCCAGTGAAAAGAGAACCCAGACAGCGAGGTGGCCCAGACAGCTAGGTGGAGCAGCTTGAATTTTATTCTGAAGGCACTGGGAAGCCAGAGGAGGCTTTGCTGGGGAAAGTTGATGAGAGTGGCACTTTGGAAAGGGTATCTGGGGCAGTGAGGTGTAGACTCTTTTTGTTTGTTTTTAATTTTGAAATTTATCAATTTCTTTTTTTGTTTTTTTGGTCGCTTGTATATATCCTGTACTTGATGTCATATCTTGTACTTGGGTGTCATATCTAAGAAACCATCACCTAACCCAAGGTCAGGAAAATTTAATCCTTTGCTTTCTTGGAAGATTTTTACAGTTTTAGCTTTTGCATTGGGTCTGTGATCCACTTTGAGTCCATGTTTATATATGGTAAAAGGTAGGGGCCACCTTCATTCCTTGGCATGTGGATATCCAGTTGTCCTAGCATCTTTAGTTAAAAAGAATATTCTTTCTCCATTTAATTGTCTGGGTACTCTCATTTTGGTAATCCCTCCCTACCCACTTGTCCTAGTTTCCTTATTCCCATCCCCGGGCAACAACTGATGAGTTTTCTATCAGTATAGATTAGTTTGCCTTTTCTAGACAGAACGTACTCTTTTTTGTTTGGTTTCTTTCATTCAGTATTCTTCCATGTTGTTTGCAGGCATCAACAGTTCATTCTTTTTATTGTTGAATACTATTCCAGTGTGGGGCTTTACCACATTTTTAAAAACTCCTGTGAGCATTTGTGTACATATCTTTGTATGGACATATGCTGTCTTTATTCTTGGGTAATTATTGGAGGGGAATGGCTAGATCAAATGGGAGGTATACGTGTAACTTTTTAAGAAAATGTCCAACTGTTTCCAAAGTAATGGTACCATTTTACAGTCCCATCAACTGTGTAAGAATTCCAGTTGTTCTGTATTTGTACAAACAGTATGGTTAGACTTCTTAATGTTAGCTATCCTAGTAGGTATATGTTGTTGTTGCATTGTGGTTCTAATTTGCATTTCTTCAAAGAGTAATGATGTTGAGCTTGTTTTTTGTATCTATTTGCCATCTGTATATCTTCTTTGGTGAAATGTGAAGTGATGAAATCCATTTTTGGAAAAGTTGGATTGTTTGTTTTTTTATTATTGAGTTTTGCAAGTTCTTTATCCTGGATACAGATATTTTATCAGATATATGATTTACAACTATTTTCTCCTAATCTGTGACTCATCTTTCATACTCTTGACTGTGTCTTTCAAAGAGCAGAAACTTTAATTTTGATGAAGTCCAATTTATCACTGTTTTTCTTTCATGGATTGTGTTTTTGGTTTCATATCTAGAAAAATTTGTCTAACTCAGAGTCCCCCCAATTTTCCCTTATGTATTTTTCTTGAAGTATTAAATTTTAAGTTTTCATTTAGGTCTGTGATCCATTTTGAGTTAATTTTTGTGTAAGTTACAAGGTCGGAGTTGAAGTTCTCTGTTTTGCATGTGGACATCCAGTAGTTACAGCACCATTTGTTGACTCGGAGTTTTTCTCATCTATTTGTGCTTTTAGAATGTCATTTTTAAAAAGTTCACTGCTTACTGAGTTTTGACCAGGGCCCAGGAGCTGCCCTCCTGATCCACAGAAGCAGTCTTTGGAGAGAAGGGTTAGTACAGTCATTCCTCCTTGAATGTCTGTTACAGAAAGCATGCTCAATGTGTCCATTTCCATGTGAAGTCCCCCTAGCACTCTGGCCTTAACCCTGTTCTGTTGGACATTCTCTCAGTGCTTTAGATGATGACATAGCTACCGTAGGCCCTGGAGTCCATAAAGCTGAGAAGGAAAGTGATTTGAACCAACTGGATTTGGGATTCAGCAAACCTTGGGCCCTAAAACAAGCTGAAATTCTAGGGAAAAAACACGAAGCTCCTAGGATTTGGGGCCTAATCACTACACAGGATGTGGGAAGCAGAGCCTTATGGGCCATAGAAGAGATGCAAAGGTTTTAACAAATTCAACCTGGGTCACTGGGCATTCTCATAGTGCTCATGCAGTCTGTCGCTGCATTAGTAATGGACAGTGTCATTGTCAAGATCAAGGTTGGTCATAATCTTGCTCTCCCCTGTGAGGGTCGGGTTATACCTGCAGGCTGATGGTCTCTCTTTAAGGGCCTATGCCCTTAAAGGAGGCTGTGATTAAAGAGAGAAAATAGGGCACATCTGGAGGAAACTGATCAGAACGTTGGAAGGAGAAAACCATGCCCTATATGAAGCTGATGAAAGAGCTTGGGATATCCATATTTGTTGACTTATTTACTCATTAGTTCCATGAATGTTTCAGTCCTCTTATGTTCAAGGTAAGATTCTAAGGGACAGACATAATGATTGCAACATGATATGGAGTCCAGCGATGGTCTCTAGAATGGTGCGGAGTTGCCCAACTGCTTCAAGAGGTCTAGGAAGATCTTCCTGTAAAGATGAGTTTTGAGTTGAGTCTTTATTTTTTTTCAAATTTAAATTCAATTAACATATAATGTATTATTGGTTTCAGAGGTAGAGGTCAGTGATTCATCAGTCTTATATAATACCCAGTGCTCATTACATCACATGCCCTCCTTAATGTCCATCACTTGAGTTGAGTCTTGATTGACAAATAGGAGTTTGACAATTAAAGAGAGGAAAGGGTTTTCCAGGCAGAAAGACTGCATGCCCCCAGGCCCTGGGCAATAAGTGTCAGACAGGTAATGTGTATTTTTCACAGTTTTGACTATATTCCCCAGTATCCTGTCTGACTGTAACCCGTTTTGTTGATCTCTCAGATTAAATGAAAAGACATGCCTCCCAGGGGAGTCTACAAGTAATTCGAAGAGGCTGGGGGTACAGGTTGTATGTGTGTTTGGCATGGTGGGGACACAGCATGGAGGGCTATGTGCCAGGCTAAGGAGTTTGGACCTTATCATGGAAGGAGGGGAAACATGGAAGGATTTTAAATTAGGAAGTCACATGGTCAGATATTCATTTTTGAAAACTGTCATTGGCAGCAGTTGGGGGAGGGTGAGTCTGGAGACAGGAAATAGCTAGAAGGCCATTGCACTTGGCCAGGTGAGGCATGGTGGTAGGAGTAGGGAGGAAGAGGCAGGTTTAGGAGAGGCACAGAAAGTGGGTTTGATGGGATCTGGTAGAATTATATGTATGTGGTGAGGAGCCTGGGCTGCTGGGTCAGTGGTGGAGTCAGGACTGTGGGGTGTCAATTAAGGGAGTATAGGATAAGAATTTGGATTCTGGGCATGTTGATGTATTGAATTAAAGGAACTTCTCTCAGTGGGACAAGGGGATGGAGACTTCAGAAAAGGTGCACATATAGGTTTAGGAGTGAAGTCTGTTGTAGAGACTTAGGAAATGAATACGACCCTGCCCCCTGTCTTTAGCCTGTACCCTTTTGGAGGTTCTGATATGTTTGTTTCTTTCTCTTACTTCTGCCCCCAAAGAATCTCAAGTTGGTGCTGAAATCATAAGGCTGAATCTTTCAATAGAAGAAAAAGAGGACTTAGCAAGATTTAAAGGCAACCTGTGGGAGGGAGGGTGGGAGGGAGAGAGAGAGAGATTGAGAGAGAGAGAGAGGGAGAGATGCTGGAAAGGAGCCTGAGAGAGAAAGAGTGAGAGGAAGATCAGGGAAGAGGGTGTCCTGGAAGTAAGGAAATTCGTGATGAAAGAAGCTGTGAGGATCAGAACTGCAGAGATCAGTGGAGATGAAAACAGACATATCTTTAGATTTGACAGTGGGACATGCCAAGGGTTGCAGGAGCTGCTTCAGTACCAGAGGGAGGCAGAAGATCAGGCTGTAGGTGGCAGCATGGATGTTAGAAGGTATAGGGGGGAGGTGATAACTGTTTTTAAATATTTGACTTATCCTCTTTGGCTGCCAATTTGTCTAAGTCTTTAGGTGCCGATGATAGGACACCCTACTCACTGGCCAAAGCAAAAGGAATTTACAGGCTCAAATAACTGAAAAGTCCAGAAGAATCAAGCAAGGCTTGATCTCAGTGTGTAAGTGATATCAAGATCTGGTCTCTTTCTGTCTCTCCGCTTTCTCTTCTTATTTGGCTTCCTTCTCCAGCCCAATGTGGTGGCAGGAAGAGTACTGGACACTCCCCAAGTTTATGTCCTTCTAGATAAAGTTCAGCAGAAGTGAGATCTTGTCTCTTTCTTGTAGATCCAGGATTCTTAATTGGACCTACTTGGATTTTGTGCCCAAACCTGAGCCAGTGACTGTGGGAAGGGAGTAATGATTACTCAGATGATCGGATAGAGGGCATGTGTCTGCCCCTGGCTAGTCATCCTGGCTGGAGGAATTCAGTGCACTGATTGGCAAGGCCTGGGTCATGTGGCCAGTGGATCTGGGAACAGAATCCCAGCTGAATCATTGGGACTACCTGCAAGGGAGGGGTAGTTCTCAAATAAGAGCTGAAGTGCAGTTCCTGGAGGCTGGAATGGATGTTTTGGCTGGAAAGAAAATAGCCACCGGAGCTGTAGGGGAAAGACTAGGATCAGTGCAT
>NC_058411.1:37975768-38125374 GCF_002201575.2 Neomonachus schauinslandi | reverse complement strand
GCGCCAATAGACGCTGAGTAAATGGAGGAGGTGATCTGGAAGGCCGTTTCCAAACTGTTGCTCTGTAGCACAGTTAGGAATTCATTTTTATACTAAAACTCAGTATACCCTCAAAATGCATATGAAACCGGAAGCCGAAGTTTCACGACAGAGTACTTTTCCTTACTACGTGACACGTGCGTCTTTACTCTTCCAGAATCCCAGTTGTGTGCAACCCAACTCCGTTGTTTTCACATCAAACTAATGTCAAACCTGCCATTCGCAACCCCCTATTCTAAGGTCAGGGGTTTAGGTGGCGTAGGCTTGAAGCTGGTATTTGAGTCTGGCTTTTCCATGGTGATGGTGGCACTGGTCAAAACTGAGGAAGCAAGCCTGCCTGCCTGTGCGAGTTCCGGATCCTGCCAGTGCGAGAGCGGGCCGTGGAGGGGCGTGGCCTTCTTGTGGGCCCGCAGGGCAGCGCCGGAGGGAGGTTCAGCGCTGGCGTGTGCAGGAGGAGCTCGGAGGCAGTCCGGCAATCTGTCTGTCGGGAGGCTGGCCAGCAACGGCTTACGTTGTGCGGATGAATGTGTGTGCCTGTGTGTGCTCTCCGCCAGGCCTTTATATTGAAGATGAAGGCGTGGCTTTTAAAAATAACATATTTTTGACTTGAAACAAGTCAAGACAGAGAGTGGAGACAATTAGAGACTGACATCCTGTTTAGTCATCTCTCCAGAGAGCTCTATTTTCAGAACTGTTCCATAAAGGTTCACAAGTGGTATTAAGACAGTTTAGGGGATATTGTTAACTTAGCGGTTGTGATGTAAATAGCCGATTTGAACACTGGGGTGATCTACAGTGTGCTAACACCTTGATAGCAGATTTTGTGCAGAGGGATGGGGGCTTATAAGAATAGGCTGTTCTATAGGTAAAGCTTTCTGAGTCAGAACAAAGTAGGCATCTTTTATTTTGAAAAAGTATGTAATCAGGGTGTGGCATTAAAAATATGTGGTGGTAAGGTAGGGGAAGGTCAATCCATTTTTTCCCTGGTCTTTGTCACCTATGGGTACAGTAAAAACAGTAAATAGTACTGTCAAGGCTCTCTGAGCTCATTTGGTGGAAGCCATGGCAGAAATGCTGAATAGCGATGTCACAGACTTTTGGATGAGAAGTGTAAAGCTTGGGGTGGTTAAGGACTTTGCCCAGAGTCTAGAACCAGCTGTGGCAGTCAGGCCGGAAGCCATGTCCTCGTCTAGTTTGGGCACGGTTGTGATTTGCATCTTCTTTAACTGTAATATTCTACCAAAAATGATCAGCTGTATCTGTACTCAGCTTCACTGGACCTTTCTCTCTTTGAGGAAAGGTCAAAGGCAGAAATGGAGCCATGGGCTGAATCCGACAAGATTTTGACAATTGTAAACTCATTCATTGGGGTCCAAAAGAACCTCACAATCCAAGGCTTAGAGGTGTTCTTGGATAGTTCAAGGTTAGCACCCAACATGAAGAGGGCAGAGTCTGTCTACATGGGCTAGTGAGATCAGAGCAGATCTAGAGGGTGCTTCCTGAATCCAGAGGCGTGCTGTACCAGGACAGGACGGAACCCGGAGACGGCAAGCTGCTGAGTTTGCAGACTGGATGTCTCAATAGCTCAGTGCATAGATAAGAGCTTTAAGGGATGTTCATACTCTGGGAACAGGCAAGGGTCGTGAAGGCAGAGCTCCTGAATTGCCTTCCCTGTGCTTGCTGAAGATGAATTACACTCAAGTGAAAATGGTAGAGATGGAGACAGAATTCTTCTCATACTTTTTGCTTCCTAAAAGGAAAGGTTGCAGTTGACCGCGCCACATTTGTTCATTACCTTGTATGTTGCCATTGTTTCTCTATTTCATACACCTGCCATGTGGTTATTTTTTTTTAAGATTTACTTATTTGAGAGAGAGAGAGAGAAAGAAAGGGGAGAGAGACAGAGGGAAAGGGAGAGAGAGAGAGAATCTCAAGTAGATTTCCTGCTGAGCGTGGAGCCCAAGGGACTGAATCCCTCGACCCTGAGATCGTGACCTGAGCCGAAATCAAGAGTCAGATGCTTAACCAGCTGAGCCACCCGGGAGCCCCTACCTACCATGTGGTTTAATAAAATGTTGCTCTGACGTAGGATAGGGATATCTCAGGAACAATGACCAAGTTTACAGGTGCTTCTCAATAATATCACAAAGAGCCAAAATGGAAGAGAATAAAATTCAAGACAAGGGGAAACATTGAAAGAACTGTTTTCCTTAGACTTGCTTTTCCACCTTTACAGTTTCTTGTGTTTTCACTTGTTTCTTGACCCTCTGCTATTGAATGGAAGACTTAGGTCTGATTGATGGCTGTGATTTGCACAGCTAGGCCTCTTTGTAAAGCATTATTTGAGGCCCACAAAAAGTACTTTAAAATTATAATATAACCCATAATTCTTTTCTCTTTCTAGGTGGATCTGGAGCCAGAAGGGAAGGTATTTGTGGTAATAACCCTAACAGGGAGCTTCACTGAAGGTAAGGATGAGTTTTGGGTGGTTTCTGGTATAAGTATAATCTTAGTTCCTACTCAGTAGGAATTTCTAACATGGAAATTATAAAAAGAGCATTTTGTAAAAGATGCTTTAAAAATTGTTTTATGTTGGGTTGGCCGGTATTTAGTTTCTAATGATCTATTGGTTTGGATTGCCAGATTAAATATATTTGCTAAATCTGGCAATCTCATTATTTGTTTGACATACTGAATTTTATTTTCTTCATCATCATCTTAGCTGAATTGGTTCTTGCCTCTTTTTGTTCATGTCTATCAAGTTGTATTATAGATTTTTGGTTTTGGGGCCAACTTTTCAGTTTGCCCTGAATGTGTTAAAAAATTTAAGGATCAGATTCTCTTTCTTATAATCTTTATCTCATCCTGCTTTTTAGGGGATTCTATTCCTCTTCCCCTGGTGCCACCCCCACCTCCCACTCCCTAATTTTTTAAAACAAATTTGAGGTAAAATGTATATACAGTGAAATGAACAGATCAGAAGTGAGGAATTTGAGTTTTGGCAAATGCATGCGGCCACGTCACCAGCACCCTGATCCAAGATAGAGAACATTTCCACCACTCTGAAAGTTCCCTTGTGTCCTTTCCCAGTCAGTCTCCTGCTGCCAGAGGCAATAAATGGGATGTTTTGTTTTATTTTTTTCACCATAGATTAGTTTTGTCTATTCTGGAAGCTCATATAAATGGAACTATGTAGTATGTTCTCTCTTGTGTCTGATTTCCTGTGCACAGCATAATTTTGGTGAGATCCACCCATGTCATTGTGTGCATCAGCATCCTATTCCATTACATACCCATTCTCTTCTTGATGGACATTTGGAGTCATTATGAATAATGCTGCTATATGCATGCTCATACATACATTTTTATCGAAGTACACTTTCCTTTCTCTTGGGTAGATTCGTAGTCCTGGAGTTGCTGGGTAATAGAGGAAATATATGTTCAACTTTATAAGAAACTCTCAAATGTTTTTCTAAAGTGGTTGTATTTTTATACTCCCACGAGCAATGTATGAGCGTTCCGATTATTCCATATCCTCCCCAACACTTGGTATGGTCTTTCTCTTTAATTTTAGACAGTCTAATGGGTATAAAGTGATATCTTGTGGTTTTAATTTGCATTTCCCTGGTGTTGAATACTTTTTCATGTGCTTATTGGTCATTTTCTTCCCAAGTGCCAGTTCAGGTCTTTTTGTTTTCTGAAATTTGGTTTGTCTTTTTGTTACTGATTTATGGTTATGTTTTCTAGATAAGCATCCTTTGTGAGGCATTTGTATTATGAATATGTTCTCCCAGTGTGTGTCTTGCCTCTTCACTTTCTTAATGGTGTCTTTGAGCAGAAGTTTTAAATATCTCTGAAATCCAGTTTATCAGTCTCTTCTTTCATAGTTTATACATTTTGTATCCTCTATAAGAAACCTGTCATAGGGTCACCGTAATATTGTCCTATTTTCCTTTAGAAGATTACAGGCTTTTATGTTTAGGTCTGTGTTATGTTATATTTAGGTCTGTGTTCCTTCTTAAATTAATATTTGTGTGTGGAGGGGTTGAGATTCCTTTTCCCTATGCTATAATCCAGTTGTTCTTCTCCCTACCATTTCTTGAAGACTTTCTTTTTTCTTGGAACCTTTGTCACTGATCAATTGACCCTACTGTGGATCTATTTATGAACTGTCTATTTTGTTCTGTTGATCCATTTGTCTGTCTGTATGCCAATACCATACCATCTTCATTGCTGTTGCTTTGTAATAAGTCTTAAGGCTAAATAGTGAGAGTCCTCCAAATGCATTCTTTTTATTTGTTTGACTATTCTCCATATTTTAAATTTTGTTGTCTATTTTAGAGTCAGCTTATCAATTTCCACACAAAAACCTAAATTTTGAATTGAAGTTGTATTGAATCTATCCATCAATTTGAGGAGAGCTGACATCTTAACAATCGTGAACATCTTCAAATCCATAAACTTGGTATATTTCTCCATTTACAGATGATCTCTAATGTGTGTTATCCATATCAATACTAGCAATTCTATATAATCTTCAATATAGAGATCTTGCACATATTTTAAAAAACGTATTCCTAAGTATTTTAAACTCTTGTTGCTGTTATAAATGGCATTTTAAAATATTTATTTTGGAAACTGGTAACAGTATATAGAAAAGAACTTTTTCTTGATTTTGCATCCTATGACCTTAAAAAATTTCATTTATTAGTTCTAGTAGTTTTTCTTTCTTTTCTTTTTTTTTTGTAGATATCTTAGTGTTTTCTCTGTAAATAATTATGTTGTCTATGAATAAGGCAGTTTTCTTTTTCTTTTCTAATATTTATGGCTTTTATTTCCTTTTCATGTCTTATTATGCCCGGAGGCCTTGAGGACACTTTCCTTTCTCTTGGGTAGATTCGTAGTCCTGTCTCATAACCTCCTTGTCTTATAACTAGTTCTAGGAGGAAAGAATTTAGTCTTTCCCTAGTAAGTGTGATGTTAGCTGTGTGCACTTTGTATATACTTTTCATCACAATCAAGGAAATTCTTTCAAGTCCTAGTTTTCTGATAGGTTTAGTTTTTCTTTTCTTTCTTTCTTTCTTTTTAATCAAGAGTGACTGTTAAATTTTGGCAAGGGCTCTTTCTTTATCATGGACATGAGCATATGGTTTTTCTCCTTTGTTCTTTTTTTTTCCCCAGCAAGCAGCTAAATTACTGGCTATCACCTTAAAATTGTGAAGGCTTTTGAGAATGGGGTTTTTTGTTTTGTTTTGTTTTTTACTTTTTCCCCTTAATTCTTGGACAGATTCCATAGTCCTGAGACATCGTGTTCATTCGTAAGACAACCAAGTTGGGGCTTCAGTGGAAAGCCTAAGGTGTTTGAAGTCCTCTTAACATTGTGGGACTTGGCCTTCAAACTCTCTCTCCTACAGTGGGAAGCAGCAGACATCTCAACTCCTTTCTCTCAGCCTTCTCGTTACTGCTTTTGGTGGACTTCTCTGAGTGTCTCTTGTGTATGCACAGATTTGAGGAGTTTATAGATTGGGGGATTCTTCTCTCTGTGGCCATATCTTTTCCAGGATTTCTCTGCTCAATTTCCAGTCATCTGTTAGTCCTGAATCTTGTCATTTCACTCTTCAAGCCAGTAAAACTGTAGTTTTCTGCTTGAATTCTTTTCACTCAACCCTGTGCAGCCTGGGGAATATAACCTTGGGAGATGGCCTATAAATATGGATCTTGACCAGCACAATTCCCTTCTTTCAAGTGTCAGATTCCCTCCAATTTCTGTCCTTTTTTTGGGTGCTCTCCAGTGTTTTCAACTAATTGTTTTAAAATATATTTCTAGAGGTTTCAATTGTTTGTGGTGGGAGGGTTAGTCTATTAAAAGCCACTCTACCATTACTAAAATCCTGTGAAGACTTTTATTTTTTTTTTATTTTTTTTATTTATTTTTTTTTTTTTAAAGATTTTATTTATTTATTTGAGACAGAGAGAATGAGAGACAGACAGCATGAGAGGGAGGAGGGTCAGAGGGAGAAGCAGACTCCCCGCTGAGCAGGGAGCCCGATGCGGGACTCGATCCCGGGACTCCAGGATCATGACCTGAGCCAAAGGCAGTCGCTCAACCAACTGAGCCACCCAGGCGCCCCTGTGAAGACTTTTAAACATGTGGCTTAATGGTTTGTCCTTTTGGTGTTGGCATTTTGCAAATTGGTGACACCTTTGAAAATTGGTTTTCTCTCCTCTCCGCTGACCGTTATTCATGTGGGAGAGTTGTTTTAATGTTAATGTTTAATTTTTCCATCTGTTGTCTCCATTGTTGCATCGTATCTTTTTGCTCCAATATTGAAATTAGCAGATATGTGGGATACTTGGACATGAAAAAGCTCTCCAGATTACGGTTTGGTCAGCTCAAAGACCTTTTTGTTTTGCTTGGTATCTTGTGCATAGAGGATTTGTGAGAAAAAGGAGTCTGTTGATAGCTCAAATAAAATATAATGTGGTATTACAGAACACGGTTGCTAGAACATTCTCACAGCACATGAAACATGGGCAAAACCATGGTAGAGACAAACCCAGCCATGAGAGAAGAGGCAGAGCAAGGAGTGGGTGAGATTCTCAATGTGTTGAACTATCTTTCTGCAGTAAGTTACACGGGACCGATGGAGTATGGCTGTGCACAGTAGACCAGGTGTCATTATGTGACTTCCTTTTTTTAAGAGTTGCGCCACTTTTCAAGGACTGAATTGTATCAAGGTTCTGTCTTAAATTGTAACAGTAGAACACTAGGACTGGAATCCATATGGATGCTCTCATTACATTAATTTATTAGTGTTAGTGATAAGAAAGGAATGCCGAATATCACTAGCAGTGAGTTCTTACCAGGCCATTGCAATAGTATTCCTTTTAGAGGGGCCCCTGGGGAAAATTGTGAGGCTGGCCGAGTTCCTCTTTGGTAATCCCACCTCCCCTTTAAATTAGTCCTTCTTGCTCTCTGCCTTTAACTGTCTCTTACTCCAGTAAGATACCCAGTGATCTCCTCTCTAGGAACAGTTGCTAATAAGAAAGACAGTGAACTCGTGGACTAATTCACACTGGAGTGATAGTGATCAGTATCTTAGTGCTCTACCCTTCTGAGGTGTGTCTGCATATTTCAAAAGCTGCTAAAACTGATACTTTATCCATGAGAAGTAGATTTTTAATGTTGACATTTCAGGAGCTATGGCATCTATGTGTGGGATATGTTTTAGAACCTCAGATCTATTCTCTCTCTGTGGGGGCATTATCTTGTAAGTTTGGCTCTGAGGCTGGGGGCTCAGCTTGAGCTTGCACATTGCTTCTGCTTTAGAGCACAGCTCCCTTGTCAAACACAGAGGCCGTGATAGCTGCCTCTGTGTGTGTGTGTGTGTGTGTGTTACATGAGGGAATGGAGCTCCACCACGCACCTGCTACAGCTGTGGCCGCAGCTGGGTCCTGGCATTGTGAGAATGTCCCTAGCTTGGCTTCCCTCCTGGCAGCCACTCTAGATTATGCCCGGCCATAAAATGACAGGTTGGCTGATAGAACATTTGGAGCTTTAGTTCTTAGCTTGGATGCTGAAGGGCTTTACTTAAGGAAGCACTCTGAAGTCACGCCTGCCCAGTGTTCTCGGGCTGTGAAAGGAGCACTGGCCTGGGATCCCAGAGGGATGGCCAAAGCTCGAGAAAGGTTGGTTGGGCCTCAGGGTGCATCAAAGGCTGTGGTTTTTGAAGGTCAGATGTTAAAATGTGTAGTGCTACATCTAAAACTAATGATGTAATGTATGGGGATTAACATAAGAATAAAAAAATTAAAAAAAAATATGTGTGGTGCTTTGCCAACTGGAGGGTGCTGTATGAAAGTCTGCTGGTGGGATTCCCATCTCCATGTTCCTGTTGTTATGGTAGCAGAATTCCTGTCATTCTCCCCACCCCTGCCTGGGACCCCATGAATACTCAGCAGATTTGGTTTATTTTGGCATTGGATGTATTTTATACCAGAAGCTTCAAGAATTTAGTGAACAACGACGGATATGCTGCTGGCTTATCTCCATGCCTTTTTCCCTTTCATGGCCTCCTGTAGGAATTCTGCCGCTAGCTCAGATTCTGTAATTCCAAAGCTCTCCTTAAAAAAGGAAATGCTTAAATAGGGCAATGATCTGGGATATACAGGGCTGGTGTTAGGAGCTACTGACTACTTCTCATTTCTTCCTCTCTCATTTTCTTATCTTTCATTAGTTATGCTGAAATAGCTGCTGAGGCAAACAGTTTTTATTAAATGTAAGACATGGCTAAGAAACGACATGGGACATACTTACCGGGTACAGACCTGTGATTTGCCATAGATGCTGGGGAGATAACGATGGACAAGACTTAGACACTCTCCTGAGGGAGCTCACAGGATGGGGGGCAGATGCACCCCATGTGTGCACGGCAGGGGCCCAGGTCCTGCCACGGGAATGAGTCCAAGGCACAATGTCAGCACGAGGGAGTATGTAATCAGATCAGCTGGAAGGTTTTTAGAGAAAGCTTCTCAGGGGAGATGATGTTTAAAGCAAGTTTAAATGATAAATGGAAATGCGCCAGGAGGGGAGGATATTTTAGGAAGGGAAGACAGTTTGTACAGAGGCACAGAGGTGAGAGAGCAGCAACAGGCTCCAGAAACTGAAAGTAGTGGGTTGGGTTTGGAGGTTGGGGAGCATGGGGGAGATGTGGCCAGCGCTGTGGGAGGGTCTTCTGTGAACGTTTGTCTGGAACAGTCTCAGTTTTGACTGGTGTACCAGTGTAACTGTGAACAGTGCCACCTTTCACTCTGAAAGGGTCCTGGGTTAGATAAATGACATGGCCACATTACTTCTAGGTTAGGAGAGGATGGGGTTGCCAATGAAGGGTTCTAAACAGAGAGAAATAAGATCTGATTTGGTGGCAATGGGTTCAGGGGGCTAGGGGCAAGGGGGTGTTGGAACATAAGAGGAGACAAGGGTGTGGAAAGCTATTAAGAGACTGTTAAAGTTATCTAAGAGAGAGATTAGTAGAGCCTGGGTTCAGTTGTAATCCGTGGGGATGGATAGAGAGAGAGAGAGGGACAGTTCTAAGACATGTATATGAAGCATAACCAACAGGAGTTGGCAACTCACTGGATGTTAGGGATGAATAAGGATGAGTCTCAGATGATGTTGTGGAGTCATTCATCAGGGAAGAAATATAGGGATGGAAGGGGATGAATTCAGCTTTGAATAGGTGGAGTTTGAAATGCTTGTAGGAAACCTAAGTGGAGATGTCTAGGAGGAACTGGAAATAAGAGTCTGAAGTCTGGCAAGAGATCTGGTCCCAAGATGTAGCTCAAGGTGTCAGTGAGAGATAGATCCATGGATAAAGGGGCCCAGTGAGAAGATTTAAAGCCCCAAATCAAGGTTGAACAACAGCAGAACTCTGTGGAACACAGCACGTAAGGGCTCTGGCTCACAGATTATAATCCGTCGAACTCACTCAAACTATGTTGAAGGTTTACTTAATGAGCACCCGTTTTGTTTATATATTCATTACTCAGTAATGTTTGAGTGCTTACTGTATGCCAGAGACTGTTTCACCAGATGGTATAATAATGTCTTTCAAATTGGCATCAAAATGTTTGATAATGAAATTTGCATAAAGAACAGAACATAAAAGGCTTTGAAAAGTAACGTTTGAATTAGCGTTAACTGCAGTAGCTTCGAAGTTTGGTACAATGTGCTGGGTGCAGGTTTATTCTTAATGCTGGGGTAAGAAGAACAGAAGAATCTGCTCAAAAACCTACAGCGAGGGCTCTCTTCACTGAATTAAGATGGAACAAGAAAAGGTCTTAGTAGAAGTCTCTCTCCGAGCCGAAGGCATAACGTTATCAGCTAGATCAGAAACCCATCACCACTGTTCATCTTAAGAAAGGCATTGTTACTCTTGATCAGATGCAGAATTCCCCTAAGCACTGCTGCTGAAGTAGACACACATGAATTGATTTGTTATCTTGAAAAAGCTACCTCCTGTCACCCTTTATTTCGTTCTGGCTAAGCCTTTCTGGAGCTAACAACCAGATCTGCTACCTAATCAAGCTGAAATTTATTATGGTGACAAAATAGCCATAGATTTTAATGCAGCTACTAGATGCTGACAGAATGGCAGGATCTGGCCGTGTTTGATTGTCACTATACTGGACTAGTTTTTACCTGGAAGAGTGGAGTGACCAAAATAATAATAATAATAAAACAAAGGAAAATGCATGAACATGAATTGGTAACTGCTCCACTTGGGAGAGAACAGAAAGACATTAAGTTAACGTAGTGATGTCTCATGTGAGAACAAATCAAAAAAGATGTTGCTGCATTGTCATGCTGTTAAGAAATACAGTGTCAGATTTTAAGATTGAGTTTGCATAAGTAAAGTTTGCCTGAACTTAGGGTACCTCAAACTTCAGTGGTTGGTCCCCAGAAAGAAAAGCAGACATTTTGTGCCTCCTATTGGAAGCATGCCACACCATCTGTGAAGTAGCCTTGCTTAAAAAACTGAGCCTGAACCTGGTCAGGCTTCCAGATCTAACCACCAGGTTAGAGGAAATATTGGGCACGGGAACATTTTAAATGACACCACGGGAGAGGTGCTTAAGTGGTCAGTTGGTTGAGCGTCCCACTCTTGATTTCAGTTCAGGTCATGATCTCAGGGTCATGAGATCGAGCCCCACAGGGTGGAGCCTACTTAAGATTCTCTCTCTCCCTCTGCCCCTCCCCCTGCCATTTCTCTCACCCTCTCTAAAAACAAACAAACAAACAAAATGACATTGTGGGAGAGACTTGGTTTTTTTCAACAAAAAATTAGAAGAAAGAAAAGAGAGGGAGAGAAAACCAAAATAACAAGAGAGAGGCCAATTAACCAGTTTCAGTATATGGACCACATTTTATCCCAATTCCAACACGAATTGTAAAACAAACAACTCTCAGGAGACAAACAAGGAAATAGGCACAGTGACTGGACACATGATATTAATTAATGTTATAATGTTATTTAGGTATGATTGTGATATCGTAGTTGTTTAAAACAAAAAGGGCATCTATTAGAAATACTTGAAATATTTTCTGGTGAAATTATTTGATAGTTGAGATTTACTTTAGAATAATCAAGAGGTGGGGCGCCTGGGTGGCTCAGATGGTTAAGCGTCTGCCTTCGGCTCAGGTCATGATCCCAGGGTCCCGGGATCGAGTCCCGCATCGGGCTCCCTGCTCTGCGGGGAGCCTGCTTCTCCCTCTGACCCTCTCCCCTCTCATGCTGTTTCTCTCTCACTCGCTCTCTAAAAAATAAATAAAATCTTTAAAAAAAAAATAAGAGGTGGGAGGAGGGAATGGGGTACAGATAAAATCAGATTAGCCATGAATTGATTGATGAAGCTGGGTGTTAGTTACATGTGGGTTTATTATACTCTTCTACTTCTGCATGTGTTTGAAATTGTGTGTAGTAAGAAGTAAAAAATTAAGATAAAACTACACATTTAAAAGTTATCTATTTCCTGGACAAAAAACAGAATCTGGGTTACCTGTATAACATCCATGATACTTTAACTTTGAATACATATTCCCTATCCTTATTTATTAAAGCTGGTGTTGGTTCTTTCTTTTTGGTCTGTATATGTTTTATTATTAGTTCCCAATTTTTATGTATTATGAGGAGGCAAGTTAAAAATTTTAAATGACTAAGGTACTTTGGTACTTTTTTTTTAAAGTTCTAAATAAATATTAAGCCAGGAGTCAAAAACGGCAGGTAGGAAGAGATGAGTAAGATAATACCCTTCATTCCATCGTAAAGTCCTCACTTAAAATGAATGACAAGTAAATCATCTCCTACTAACAATTACGTAACGTTTTGTACTTGCAAAGTTTAATTTTAAGATAGTTTCCTAAAAGAATAAAGTAAATCAAAAGAATTAATGGTAGAAGGATCTTTATAAAGATAGTAAGACCGAAGTTCTAAGTGGACGTGCTTTTTCCCCAGCGTTTGCCAAGCATGCTTGAAGGTATTCTGTACCAGTTCTGTTTTTGGTGGGGGACGGGGGTAACTTCTTAAAATAACAAACGAAAATACAACCTGACAAAACACCTGTCATTGGTGGATTTTATGCTTGTCTAGAAAACTTTGCTAAAGGGGTGCCTGGGTGGCTCAGTTAGTTGAGCATCTGACTCTTGGTTTGATCTCAGGTCCTGATCTCAGGTTGTGAGATAGAGCCCTTCGAGGGGCTCCAAACTCAGTGCAGAGTCTACTTGTCCCTCTCCCTTTCCCCCCTCCCCCCCCCCCCTGTGCTTCCCCCCCCAGCTCATAATCTCTCTCTCTCTCAAATAAATAAATAAAATCTTAAAGGAAAAAAAAAGAAAACTTTGCTAAAACTTTGAATTGCCCCCTTCTTTCAGACTCTTACTACATTACTTGGAACTGATTCCTGGGGAGAACGTGGAAGGTGCACTTGAATTTTGGTATCTGCTTATTCTCTTTG
Organism: Neomonachus schauinslandi; assembly: GCF_002201575.2. Classification (NCBI taxonomy): domain Eukaryota; kingdom Metazoa; phylum Chordata; class Mammalia; order Carnivora; family Phocidae; genus Neomonachus; species Neomonachus schauinslandi. Next base: position 38,112,825 of record NC_058411.1, on the reverse strand, counting down.
CCAAAGCAGTGCATTACTGTGTAGAGTACTATTCTAATTTTTTTTTTTTGTACCATTGCCTTAATGTTTTTAGCTCAAATTTCCTGTGTCAAACCATTAGTTTATAAATAATGAAGTTCTCTGCTAAATCATTGTGACCACACGCACCAAGGCAGATGAAACGTGTTACTGTTTGAAAGCTGCAACCCACAGTTTCTCACTGGATCTCATACTCACAGTGCATGTCATTTTTAAAGGGAAAAAGGTTATCTCTGATGGAAGTTAATTTTCAGGATTCCTTTCTCATGTTTCAAGCCAGGTGACAGCATGTCAATTTAATTTGTTTTCAGTTTAGCTTTTATAACAATTTTTATTCCTTCAGTATATTCAGCCTGAGAAATGAGTGACCACTTCAGTTTTGGTCTAAGCAGTTCTGTGGCTACTGCTGGGAAATGAATGCCAGGGTGAAGACAGGGCAGGAGAGCAAGATAGAGGCCTTGAGGGAGGGAGAGAAGAAAGGAAACTAGAAATGGAAGAACTGATCTTTTTAAGGATCGAGATTAATTGTCTGGTGTCATAGTTTGCCTGTTCCTCTTCTGAATGACAGCCAGCTCATTTATTGAACACCTTCTGAGGGACCAGATACTGGGCTAGGGAGTAATTTGACAAATAGCAGCATTAGCCCTTATTTTATTTTCTTTCTGGAAGCAGGATGGCCTCTTACCCTAATAATTGGTAACCTATGTCCATGTAGTCCCGTATCTTAAGTCGTTTGCTCCCCACACCAAATTTCTGAGGCTGGTATGATGCTCAGTATGCAAATGGTGAATCCAGCACAGAGACACTGATTGTGCTGTGGTCTCTTGGAAAGTGCCAGACCCACACACAGCACAGCCTGGGGTGCTGAGGTCCCGTATCCTTCTAGGCTACCCAGCTGTCTGGGAGGCGTCTCGTGTTTTCTCTTTATTCCACCTTGAAAGAAAATGGTCCTCTAGGTGGTATAATCTCACCCTCCTCAGGGTTGTGTCATCTTTTGGGGTGATCTGTGTTTGCAAAGCTTCCCTTGGATTCCTCGTTTTTAAACCTAAAGATCTTCTTAGATGTCGGGCATGGATCAGAGAGCTCTGGAAAGACTGAACTTGAGATTTGCTCAAGCTTTACCATGATTATCTGTAGGTTCTCTTAATGCAGATCTTAAACTAGAACTTGGAAGGAATTAAAAAATAAGTAAGTTCAGCTTAGGGTGTGGTAGCTGTATTTGCTTAGTTATAACCCACTCATCGTTGGCTTCATCCTAACTACTTCTGTTACTTTCATTGACTATTGATGGTTTTGTTCAGAATGTTTCAGTTGCTTCTCAAAGTGGGGTCCTGTGGACCTCTGAGGGTTCCAAAGACATTTTCAGGAGGTCTGTGGTTCAAAACTATTCTCTTTATAATACTAAGATGTTATTTGCTTTTTTTTAGTGTATTGACATTTGCTCAGTGGTGCAGAAGAGATGATGGGTAAAACTGCTGGCGCCTTGGAATGAATCAAGGCACCAAACCATGCAGTCAACACTGTAGCCAGTGTGGTCTTCATTGCCAGACGATTGCAGGGGAAGAAAATAGTTTCATATAAGAATATCTTTGTTGGGGGCGCCTGGGTGGCTCAGTCGTTAAGCGTCTGCCTTCGGCTCAGGTCATGATCCCGGGGTCCTGGGATCAAGCCCCGCATCAGGCTCCCTGCTCAGCGGGAAGCCTGCTTCTCCCTCTTCCACTCCCCCTGCTTGTGTTCCTGCTCTCGCTTTGTCTCTCTCTGTCAAATAAATAAATGAAATTTTTTTTTAAAAAGAATATCTTTGTTGAAGCAGTAAACATTATCAGTGTTATTAAGCTCAACCTTTGACTCTGTATCTTTATAATCTGTGTGATGAAATGGGAATTATCCATAAGGCACTTCTGCTATATACTGCAATACTATTGTGGCTCAAAAAGAAAACCACTTGTATGCTTGAGTTGTTAGCTGAGCTAGTCACTTTTTTTGTGTGTGTGGAACACCATTTTTACTTGTAAGAATGACAGACTATAGTAATGAAGTTTTGGGAATTTCTCAGGTATTTTCTTAAAAATGAATGAAGTGAGCCTATTACTTCAAGGGAACAACTGTGAGTATTTGATACGAATGATAAAGTCGGATCCTCTAAGCCATAATCAGAATTTTGGAAAATTTTATCCACCATTATGAGCTTGTCAGCTTGCAATACTTAAAAAAGACTTTTCTCATGAGTTTGTTGTTGATATTAATTAACAACTGTGATCTTTAAATATTGTGTAGTAAAGTAGGTCAACATTTGGAAGAAGATTCGCATAACTCAGTGAACCCATATTTTCAAAATGACTTATACGACATGTTACAAAACCATGTGTGGGTCAAGGATCCAATGGGAAGTGTAAGACAGACTAATGGATTTACTGTAACAGTATGAAAAGCTTATTGATTATGGTTTTAGATTTCACATTGCAACTAACTTTTAAGAAACAACCACTTGGGGCGCCTGGGTGGCTCAGTTGGTTAAGCGACTGCCTTCGGCTCAGGTCATGATCCTGGAGTCCCGGGATCGAGTCCCGCATCGGGCTCCCTGCTCGGCAGGGAGTCTGCTTCTCCCTCTGACCCTCCTCCCTCTCATGCTGTCTGTCTCTCATTCTCTCTGTCTCAAATAAATAAATAAAATCTTTAAAAAAAAAAAAAAAAAAAAAAGAAACAACCACTTGTCCAGTTTGATCTGATATCAAAGAATACTCACAATTATCTGAAAATGCTCTTAGAACATTCCCTCATTTTCAGCTACTTTCTGTGTAAGGCTGGATTTTATTCATATACTTCAACTAAAACCACATTGCAAGAGATTGAACATAGAAGCAGATATAAGAATCCAGCTGGCCATTAAAGTCAGATATTAGGTTTGCAAAATTGTAAAACAATACCACTCTTATTTTTTTTGTTTTGGAAATTACAGTTATCACTCATGAAGATGTTACTTATGTTGTCATGCGATGGATTTATTGTTTTAAGTGACTATTTTTAAATGTCTCAGCTTTAATTTCAAATAGGCAAATATCGATAAAGAAAATCCATATAAACCGAAACTCTGAGTCTTTAATTTTTAAGACTATAAAAGGGTCCTGAGACCAAATTATTTTTAGATGCATAGTTTAATTTTTCCCTTTATGTTCTCTTCACAAGTCCAGCACTTTTAATTTAGTGACCACAGAAAGAAGGAACTGACAAATATGTGTGTATGTTGTGTTGGGGACTGATGTTAGGTAACAATCAGGTCCTATAGGCAACAGAATAATTCAGCAATTTTTTGAAACCGTAATCCTATTTTTCTAATTATTTTTCCTGTGCAATGTACTTTTTCAGCCAGTTTTTGTCATGGGCCCTTTCTCATAAAAATAGGAAGGTCAGGAAGTAACACCCAAACAACCAGAAGCCTATGGTGGTTTCTAACTTTGGAGATGGCTGTTCGGGGTAGCTTTATGCTCCACCTTTGCTTGATTTGAACAGAATAAGGCAGTCACAATACTTCTGAGCAAGTGGTCAGAGGTGTAAGCACTAAAAGCTGAACCTCAAAAATAGCTCAGAGATCTATGGACAGAAGTATCAGTAGATTTGCTTTATGTGGCACTTGCTTATTAACTAGCATGCTCCTTTGACATCAGGGTTCTTGAACACACACAGTCTGAATAGTTTCTTAATTTTCTCAAACTTCTTTTTTTTTTTTTTTTTTGGTTGAAATTACATTAATGTGGTATTCTCTCAGTGGAACTGAGATTTAGGTAAAATAGAACTGAATTCCTTTTTTGATAGAAAAATTAATTGCTCCAGAGCCTGTTTTCATTATGCTTCAGTCTCATTTCTGGTGACCCCTGATCTCTGCTCTTTCTGTTTCAAATGAACAGCCAGTTATATTGGCATCCCTTTTCTTAGGTCTTCCCCAGTAACGCCCTGTGTCAGTGGGCAGGTAGAGAGGAGGAAGACCTATTTCTTCCTTTCTCCCCTGAAACTTGTCTCTCGCATCAAGATTTCATTCTGGTGTTTGAAATTTCTCTGTAGGGTCTTGAGTCAGTGCTGAACGACTTCCTGCAGGAGGTTGAGAGTATGTGTGTGTGGGTGAGGACACGGCGGCCTAAGTTTGAAGGCATGTTCTTTGCATATGTCAGAGACTGCCTTAGATTTTTGTAAATAGTGATTTATTTCTCAAATTATTTTGGAGAAAATCAGTTTCTTCCTCTATGAATTTACATTTGGTTACAAAATACACTGGGTTGAGCAATACTTCTAAATTATTACCACTTGGGTCCGGTGGATCAAAAGGACTATCCATATATATACACACAGAGATTATTTATGTGTGACCTTATGTTAAGTATGTATGCATGCACGTATTAATGACATTGGTTCTCACAGAATTCAAAATTTGGTGTGTGGGAGGAAACAAAGTATTAGATAAATTAATGTAATATGCCAAGTGGCAAGTGAAAAAATAAGGCAGAGTCAGGACAGAGGGCTGTGTGTGTTGTTCTGTTCCTATCAGATGACCTTTGAGCCAGAGATCTGAAGGGAGGGAGGGACTGGACCCTGGGGCTGTCTGGCGGGGGCGGGAAGAGGGAACAGGAAGTACGAAGACCCTAAGTGTGTGTGGGGGGGATGGTCGGTGAGTGAGAGTTGCAGTGGAGGAACGTGGCTGGACTATGAGGTCCTGGGGAGGTGCCCTACATCGTTGCAGGCACAAGCTAAGCATCCTGTTAATGTCCTTTTCGTATTCAGGAACATGCCATGTTGCTTAGGTGAAGTTCACCTATATTTGATGCTGGCTGATTGAGCATAATCTTTTCCCCTTTGGCTAGGGTCTTCAAGAGCACCATATTACATCCATTTACAATGATTTAATAATGTGGGTGCCTGGATGGCTCCGTCGGTTAAGCATCTGCATTCGGCTCAGGTCATGATCCCGGGGTCCTGGGATCAAGTCCCACATCAGGCTCCCTGCTCAGCTGGGAGTCTGCTTCTCCCTCTGCCTCGCCCCTTCCTGCCAGCCCCCTCCCCCGCTTGCTCTTGCGCGTGTGCTCTCTCTCTCTCAAATAAAATCTTAAAAAAAAAACAGTGATTTAATGTAAGTTACTAAAGCCTAAACTATTTTGAGTTCATCATGAAGACTTTCCCAAGTTCTGTGAACTCCATTGTGATTGTTCTAGCTAAATTAGGATCCATTACACAGCTTAAGTATGGATTAAAAGTTCAAATCGACTGTTGGGAGATACATAACAAGTTTATGCACCTCTCAATATAATTAGCTATAATTCAATTCTATTTGTGGGTTGTTAAGAAATTACTCTTATGTACCTCACCCACTTAAAACATGGAAAACTTAGGCTTAGCTGGAGTCTTCTGTTCTTGAATTTGGTGGGAACTATCATTTGTAGTAAATGTAACTGATATACATCTGGTAAACATCTGGGGAGGTAAATGGATTGGAGCTTGGTCTGGGCATACTGTAGGGACTTAGTATATAGCTTTTAGAAGCTTAGTTCTTACTGAATTTTGATGATACTTCCTATTTTGTGTAAATGAGTATATTTCCAATATCTGAGTCCTTGGATTGGGATTTACCAATTACTGAAAATAGGGCCTTTAAAAACTATGTGATGGTAAGAGAGGACCTATTCTAGAGCAATGAAATCACTTAAGAATTTTGAAAAATATGGATTCTCAGGCCCCAGACTGAATTAGAATCTCTGGGGAAGAGGCCAGAGAAACAGATTCCTAATAAACACTTTGGCTGGTTCTAATGGTTGACTAAGTTTCGGCACCCTTGTTGTATCCCAAATCATATCTAATGTGATTAATGGAAAGTTTTGGTGATTGGAAGGTTTGCTAGTTGAAAAAAAAGGTAGAAAAAAAAAAAACCACAGAGGGGAGTATATTACTTTGGTGTAGTCTTTTAAGAGTTGACAAAACAGCAAATTTTTTTTTTTTTTAAGAGCTTTAAAAATACCATAACATAGCTAGGTCAGGTTACAGTTCCTGTGCTTTTTGGAGGAGAAAATGAGACTCAGAGGCTAAGGGCCTTGCTAATGTCTGCAAACACTCAGTGTTAATGCTGAGACTCAAGCCAGGCTTGAAAATGGTAAAAGCAGGCTGGGAATGTTGGCTGTGCTACCTATCAGCTGCTGGACTGAAGACAAGTTATAGGCATTTCACTCCCTCAGAGTAACCGGGATCAAGAAAAGGCAATTTGGAGGGCAGGGATCTCCAGGGTACCACCTTCCCCAGAACCTCTTGTCGTCTGAATCCGCTCTGACTTCACCTCCGTACCGCCGTCTCTCAGTTTGGATCTGAGCGTTTGCTCAGTGTATGTATTCAGCACCGTGCAGTAGCTACGGTGGCGCTTTTCATTGTCTTTTAAGGGGAAGGATCACTTCTTTGCTGGAGCCAACTGAAAAACACTTGTGCTTTACTGCATACCATAAGGGTTCCTCTCTTGCACCATCAGCATCCCAGCCTATCCCGCTGGTACTTCCACTTCCGGTTTGGGGTCATGCAGTCTTATTGTTCTGGGGAGTTTTGGGGGAAGGGTAGGGAGAGCAATCTGTTTTGTTTTTGTTTTTTAATCCAGGAATTAGGTCAAGCTTTTTAGATAATATGTCAGTTTTAGTGAGGCCTCCCGCTTCATGAATGCCCCAAAATTTACTTCCTGGTGTTAGTGTTAATCCTGTCCTTAAGAGAACCTCACAGACAGAATCCCCTGGAAATTGCTATTGGGGATTCTTACTGTGCTAGAGATGTGGGGTGGGTGGTGGAAGGGCATCAGCTTTAGATCAGAAGGACCCAGCTCCGCTTCCTGTACTTCATAGCTGGGTGACTTTGAACAATGGTTACCTTATATGTAAAACATGGGGCTAGTGTCATCTACCCCCAGGATTATTGTGAAGGTGACATGAGATCATACAAACAGGCATACACCCACAAAGGGCTGTTTTAGGACCTGATGCAGATTATGTGCCCGCGCATTTGGAAGGAAACCCATACCCGATTTCTCCATGTGCTTTGTGGTGAATCATTTAAGAGGCACCAGGAAAAATATGACATAAACCCCTTTTCTCAGCCATTGTTTCAAATCCAAGACAGCAGTTGAACTTCACATGTACATCATATTCTGGGAGGGTACAAAGTATATCCTGGTATGTGTGTCGAAGTGCTTTTGGTAGGAATTACCGTCAGTGAAGCTGTGGGTGGGAGAGAACGTATGGAAGGATCACTACAAACGGTAGTGTCCGTTTCCTGCATGCTGGGCCCTTGGGAACATACGTTGCCCCTGTTCCTAAATCTGCCCATTAGAGCCAATGCTATACTTTCCCCTAAGGGAACATCCTCAGGGATCTAGATAATGCCTAGATTGATGTTGCTGCCATCTCCTTGTGAGGACTGACTGTATCGTGGATTGTGTAGTGTGTGTGTGTGTGTGTGTGTGTGTGTGTAGACCAGCCCTATTCATGGGCAGCTCCACTGCCATGGGTGCTTCATAGGAATGTGGATAGGACAATAGATAGGGATTAGCGGTCTATTCCCCTGTCTAGCATGACCTATGGAGCAGTGGGTCCAGGGAATTACTCTTTGGGATCATATTGAAACCAGCCCCTGTGGTTGGCTAATTCTTACAGCACAGATACACAATTGCAATGAGTGCGTTCTTCCAATAGCTCTGTTAAGATGAATCAGTTAATATTTACAAGACATCTCTAGGTCCCAGAAAGGTGTGTTTTAAGAGCAGATCGTGTGAACTATTTGCTGTTAATTTCTTATCCCTAGAGGATCAAATATTAAATGCCAGGGCAGACATTGTAAATTGTCAGGCAGCATTGGCCCCTATCTCCCACCTTTGTCCCAGCCCCAGGATTTCATTAGGTCTGGTCACCAGCCTGGCCTAAGTGCTGCCCATCTACTTGGAGCAGCCCTGGTTGTTTACTTTGTTATTTATTCACAAATTGCAGTTGGTTCCCTCCATGTGGATATTTTTATAGCATTGGTCTCTCCCAAATATTTGCCTTAGTTTATTAAATTACTTTCTCATTTGTAAGTTAAAGTGTGTGTTGACTTTTGTGGTTTTAATCTTACAGGCTTGGTTGTCTTTGTATTACCAGATGGTGTCCTTTGTTTGAGTCCATAAGCAGGGTTTGTTTGCTTGCTGGCTTGTTTTGTTTAGGGCTCAACCGCTACCCAATTCCATCTTAAGTTAAAGATGGTGTTCTGTTCAAGTGAAAATCCATTTTAACTCTACTACTTAATTATTAATTAAAATGTCTCCTGCATATTTTGGAGGCGAAATTGCAATTTTGTTGCATGTGAAGGACGGGCGTGCACTGAAAGACAATTTTTGTGTGGATTGGGGTTAGCCTCTTTGCTCTGTGGTGCTGGCAGGTAGAATAATATGGATCCGAAGGGCCGAAGGCAGGCTTAATTGTTTCTGGGAAACCTATCACCAAGGTATTTTATTTTATTTTATTTTTTTAAGATTTTTTTTTATTTGTTTGACACAGAGAGACTGCTAGAGAAGGAACACAGCAGGGGGAGAGGGAGAGGGAGAAGCAGGCTTCCCCGCAGAGCAGGGAGCCCGATGCAGGGCTCGATCCCAGGACCCCTGGGATCATGACCTGAGCAGAAGGCAGACGCTTAACGACTGAGCCACCTAGGTGCCCCATCACCAAGGTATTTTAAAGGCTCTTTTCCTGTAGGGGTGTTGGGGAGGGGTTCCTGCCTGTGAAGGCAAACAGAGTCAAGATCTGGGTGCTTGCTTCCTGCTTCTAGCACCATTTCTGGCCCATGGAGTATAATGGTGGGGACTGTTGGGGTGAAGTTGCTCCTTCTGTGGCTCCCTCATGTTCTTGGATGCTCTCTCTTCCGCTCTCTCAGGTGGAGTGCAGTGGACTTCCTGAGTTGAGGAGATGGATCTGAGTCCAGAAAGAGTAAGGCAGCTGGAGGATGCAGGATAGAATACCAGGGAGGAGACAGTTCCCCATAGAAAGAACTCCAGAGATACACAATGTGTCCCCCTTGAGTATTCAACTGAGTGCTGATCAGTATAAGAAAGCTACCTGAGGCCAGGGAAAGAGCCATCTAAAAGGATCAGAGAGAACTGTTTCTGGTGCTCACCTAGGGCCAGGAATAATGCCTGTTCCTACTAGCTGGACTGGAAAACCTCAAGATTCATGGAACATTGGGTTGAGTATGCAGAAGGGCCTTGGCTGCCTGGTGGGGAATAACCAGCCCTAGACTGAGCACTGTTCTGGCCCACCGAGCAAATCTAAAAAGCAAAATCTGAAAGGATCAAACTATTTCCAAGTAACTTAACTGTATCCCTAAATAAAGCTCAAGAATATTTATATGAATATAAGACTATCCAGCACTCAACAGGTAGAATCCACAATGTTTGGCATCTAGTCAAAAATTACCAGGCGTGTGAAGAAGCAAGAAAATACAACTTATAATGGAAGATAAATCAATCTGTTGAAAGCAATCCAGAACTAACACAGATCTTAGAATTAGCAGATAAGACATTAAAACAGTCATGATAACTATTCCATATGCTCAAAAGTTAAATACAGAGATGAAAGATTAAAAAAAGGAAACCAATTGGATCTCAAACATGGCGTGTTTTTCAATCACTCCTTATGTTACTTCGTTATGTTGCTAATTCTTATGTTACTTTCACCAAATCCACCTGACCCAAACCTGGCCCCACTGATGTATCTGATTCCTAAGCTCTTTCCAGTCCACTCAGTATTCTCTTGAGCCCAGACTCCAGGGTCATTACTGCAGTGCTAACTCAGTGATGCCTAGGAGTTAGTTGACCCTTTGACCTTCCTTCATGCCTGCTATGTCTGTGCCAGACCTGAGCAGTCATCCTACAGTGCTGCTCCTGGGACAAAGAATGCTGCTGGATCCATTGGTGTATGTCTTCTCCATGTATAACCAGGTACCCAGCAAAAATCCTACTTTGCTTCTTGTGGGTTTTTCAGGAGCTCCAAAACCTTCATACCTATAAGCCCATCTTTTTTTCTTATCCAAATTCTGGTTCAGTGGTCTGCTGAGAAAAATCCTGCAGTGACTCCCATCTGTATGTATCCACTGTTCCTTCGTATGGCTATCTCCTGTCTGCCTTTTTGCTGGTTGCCAGGGAAACCTCTCTTCACACAGAGACTATAACCTTTTTCCTGGGCAGATCCATTCTCTTTGCCCTCTTAACATGTTCTTGCTTCCTCACTTGTCTGACTTACACCTTGTGCAGTCCCTTAGTCTCCCTTGGTTGCTTCTCCTTTGGTGATGTTGATGGAAAAAAATTCTTCACTTGATCCTTGGCTACCATCCCATTTCTTTCCTTCTTTTATAGCCAAGTATCTTTTTTTTTTTTTATAGCCAAGTATCTTAACAAATACTCTGTATTTACTCCTCACCACTCCCTTTCTTCTCAGTCTCTGATTCTCTCTTGTTCAGATACCTCCTAAGTATACAATGTACCAGTCCTTTCTCAGCAACGTTCCATTGTGACCTTGCTGCTGTATTTGGTTCTGCTTAATCTTCTTCTGAGACCCTAAATCACCACTCTGAATTCTGAGTGGTGGTCCTCAACACCTACAGATCCTTCTCTCATTTCCTTCAACGATGACTAAACTTCATCATTATTTTTAGCACCCTCATTTGCCCTGTGCCTTCATTCTAAGCAGGTGGCCTTGCTTCCTGTGTAATCAAGAAAATCATATCAGGTGTGACCTCCCTGGCATGGGGGTGGGGGTGAGGATCTGGGCTACAGACATAGATGTAGGGGTAGAAGCCACGGGCAGAGTGAAATCCCCAGATGAAAACAGATCCCCATATTTAAAAAATTTTTTTAAGTAAGCTTTATGTCTGACGTTGGACTTGAACTCGTGATCCTGCATGAACTACCAACTAAAACCAGATCCCCAGAGATGTGAGAACTACATCCTGCTCCTGACCTTATCTACACTCCCACCCATTCTAATTCCTTAGCCTCTGTCCCAGAGGGTAGTTGTCCTTTTGCCAAAGACCTGTGCTTCTTCAAGGACTTTGCTTCTCTACCTCTAACTTCTTCATTTCCCTTACTCTTGGTTGCTTCTCCCAACCTATAAACATGCCAAGCCTTATCACCCTAAAAATCCTCTAGCACCTCCATGGGTAATTCCAGTTCATTTCCTCTTTTTCATCCAAATGTCTTGAGAGCGTAGTCTGTACACTCTCTCCCCTTCTTTGCCTTCTGTTTTCCCCTCAAATTCCTACTGCAGCTCTCTGGCTTCCCTCACCATCATTCTACTCAAGGAGCTCTTGATGAAGTCACCAAGGACATCTGTAGTGCCAAGTCCAGTCAGCAGCTTTCAGTCCTCATCTTACTGGACATCTCAGGTGCATATGATAAGGCTTATCACTCCCTCCACCTCACGGCCCTACACTTTTTGACTTCTAAAGTTTACTGATCATCTTTGCACCTCCCTGACTCTTCCTTCTTTGTATCTTTCAACTTCTCTCCCTCCCCTTCCAGTTTGTATTCTCCAGGGTCAGTGTTCAGTCCACTGCTGTTCTCACTTACATCCCTGAGGATCTGTTTTCATCTGGGGATTTCACTCTGCCTGTTGCTCTCTACCCCTACATCTATGTTGGCAACCTAGATCTCTCTCATGAGTATCAGCTTCCTGTATCCAGTCATATGCTGGGCCCTTCCACCTTGGCGTTCATTCATTCTTTGAATTAGCAAACACATGTGTCTTCTCTTCCCATGTTTTGTTGAATATGATGAAGAAAAGCATTCCCCCTGCTGCGAGGTGCTATACTATTCTGATCCTGCTCCCATCTCTTTGTCCTTCTTCTATGTCCTTAACGGGCCTCTATTGCTCGTTCTAGGTCTTAAAAGTGGGCACCCATCCTCATAAGGTCTTTAATCTTCAGAGAGACTGTCAATTATTACCTTCGCTCATTTCTTCCCATGAACCCTGGTTCTGTGGTATCTTTCTATGGCTCCAACCCCGGTCATCATTTTCCTCTCATATCAATCCCTTCTGCGTACTCCATTTCTGTCATTGCTACCTCTCTTCTCCTGGACACCCAAGCTTGAACCCCGAATATTTCCTTCACCTACATGTTTTGTCTCTCCAACAAAAGCAAGAGCAATTTGAAGTTAGCATTCTGTTGCGTAGCTCTGTACTCCACCCACTCAACACGCTGGTATGTGAGGGTATAAAGTGAGGCCAAGAGAAGGTAGAAGTGGTTCCAACCATTTCCCATTTTAACAAGCATCTGCAGAACCTCCACCCCTCTGACTTTGACATTATGTCGGAAATTATATTTTTGGAAGAGGTTTCATCCAGACTTTTATTTCCAGCTAGAAGGAGAACTAGGGGATGGGATTAGCCAATAAAAGATGAGGACATGGAATCCATTTAATGAGGATTCTTGCTGGGGATGTTTACAGGAATTCTTTTAACAGCACTTACTTTAGATTATACTATGTGAAATCTTCTTTCCCTTTGGGTAGTGGATTCCTTTACACTATATTGGGCCAATTCTCTAACTTTCCCCTTACCTTCAGTTTTTTTTTTTTTTCCCAGCTCTTGAGGTAAAATTGACCAAATTGCAAGATATTTAAAGTGTGCATGAAAACCGTGATTTGGTACACATATACACTGGAAGGATTCCCACCACCTAGCTAATTAACACATCCGTCCCTACCTTCACTATTTTTAAGTTCTCTTTAACTGTGGTAAAATACACATAACATAAAAATTTACCATCTTAACCATTTTAAGTGTACAGTTCAGTGGTATTTATTATATTTGCATTCTTGTGTGACCACCACCACCAACCATCTCCAGAACTCTTTTTGAAACGGAATAGAAATCTTACAAAACCGAAACTCTGTGCATTAAATAATAAATTCCCATCCCCTCTCCCACAGCTCCTGGCAGCCACCATTCTTTCTGTCTGTAAATCTGACTACTCTGGATATCTTATATGAGTGGAATCATACAGTATTGTCCTTTTGTGACTGTCTTGTTTCACTCAGCATGATGGCCTCAAGGTTCATCCATGGTGTAGCAGGTGTCAGAACTTCCTTCCTTTTTAAGGCAGAATAATATTCCACTGTATGTAAATACCACATTTTGTTTATTCCGTCAGTTGATGGGCAATCTCATATTAGTGTTTTAGACTGAATCCTGATCATTTTGAAAACTTCAGTCTCGCTCAGTTGAGACCTCCTTGGCTCACCTCCCTCAGCTGTGGCCCAGCTGCTTCGAGTGAAGAAGAGGGTGAAGTCTTTTCTTTCTTTAAGGAATAATTGACATATAACATGATGTTACTTCAGATGTACAATGTAACGATACAATATTGTGAAATAATCGCAGTAAGTCTAGTTAACATCTGTCGCCATAGTTACAAAAAATAATTATTTTTTCTTGTGATGAAGGCTTTTAAGATCTACTCTCTCAGCCACCTCCAAATGTGCATATGCAAAACAGTATTAGTTATAGTCACTATGCTGTATTACATTCCCATAACTTATTTATCTTATAACTGGAAGTTTGTACCTTTTGACCCCCTTTCAGGAGGGTGAAGTCCTGTCCTGAGATCTAGCATCTCCTTCCCTCCTTCCCATCTCCCCTTCCTCTCCTTTCCTGCTTCCTGCCTGTCCCCCAAGAGTGATTTTCTTGGAGCCTCTCTCCTCAGCTTCAGGTTGTGGAGGGAATAGTCTTGCACCCCCTCTAATGCTGACACCCCCTTTCCAGCCTTGTTCTGACTTTGGGGGAGCAGTACAGAACTGGTGTGTTGGGGGGATAGAGGTACTGTCTCCAGGAAGCCCTGATGGGAGGGGGCTTTCAGAACTTAGATTATGGCTCCTTTTGTCCTCAGCTACTGTTCTGGGATGAGAGGAAAGTTCCCACCCCACATCCTGTTACACTTAGAAAACCAAAGGGACCTCATTCTATATGACATTTATGGCTGCACAAAGGGCTGTGAAATTCTCTCTTTCTCCTGTCTTCTCCCTTTCAGTATTCCTCATCCCTGAAAAGGAGGGACTGGGGCCAGTATAGGATGTGGATTCAAGCCCCTTCATTAATCAGTGATTGCAACTTCAGTCTCTCAAGGTGAGACTGGTCCTCAGAGTAGACTTCTTTGAAAGAGCTTGCCCTCTGTTGTCTGCACCCCAGACAGTTTTACCCAGTAGAATCCCCATTAGTGTCCTCCTTTTGACAATCTTTCCTGATCTCAGTTGAACCAAAAGAGCCTTATTTCTAGGGCTGTTGGTACAGCACAGTGGAGGAAACTCTTTAAATGGGCTGGCTTAGTGGTTTCTTTTCTTTTCTTTCTTTCTTTTTTTTTTTTAAAGATTTTATTCTTTTATTCATAAGAGACAGAGAGAGAGAGAGGGGCAGAGGGAGAAGCAGGCTCCCCACTGAGCAGGGAGCCCGATGTGGGACTCGATCCCAGGACCCTGGGATCATGACCTGAGCCGAAGGTAGATGCTTAACCATCTGAGCCACCCAGGCGCCCCAGGCTTAGTGGTTTCTAACCCTAGGTTGATTATCAAGGCCTTGACTACATCTCCCAGAGTCTTATGTGAGTGTAGCCATTTTGACACCATGTCTCTCGGGACTGCTAATATACTTAATGGCGAAATTTGATGAATTCAGTGAAATCTTTAATTGGATTAAAAAATTCACAGAAGTATCTAAACACTAATTGTGTATATGTTAGACATATTTTATACTCTTAGGTGGTACCTATGGAGTCATCTTCCCTTAACAAGTGTTTGGCCCAGCAGTTCTGGACCCACAACTTGGGAATGGTCCCAGGAGCCAGTTTTCTTAAAAAAAAAAGGGGGGGAGGGTGGTCTATACTGTGATTGAATCATTTTCTTTTCTTTTCTTTTTTTTAAAGATTTATTTATATATTTTAGAGAGAGTGCAAGTGGTGGGGGAAGGGAGAGAGAATCTCAAGCAGACTCCCCACTGAGTGTGGAGCCCGACATGGGGCTCGATTTCATGACCCTGAGATCATGACCTGAGCCGAAATGAAGAGTGGGATGCTCAACCAAGTGAGTCACCCAGGCGCCCCTGAATCTTTATCTTCTAAGACTTGATAGCTAATTGAAAGCATCTAGGTTGAAAGTGTGTTTGTGTTTGTAGTTTATTGTGTGTGAGGGCTTTTTTTTTAGTGGATGCTTCTAAGGACTGATGAGGAAGCCACACCAGGGTTGTTTCTCTGCTGAGAGGGTTGAGGCAAGGTCATCCGACCCGCTGATTACACTTGAAAAGGGAGAGTGTGTCTTTTGCCACCTCAAAGGGCAGCTGTTTATTGAATTTCTCCACCCTCCAATTGTTTTACATATGGAATGGTTCCTGGAGAAAGATCTAACATCTGCACAGGCCTATCCTGTTCCTCCGCTGTGTTTACTGAAGCGAGTTCTGCGCTTACGTTCACACACTGCAAGCTGCACGTACGGCATACGTACAGGAGGGTCTGGCCTGCCCAGTAGAGTTTGGGGAGCGCATACTCTGAAGCCCGTTGCATGTTTGACAGGTCAAGTTCATTCATGCGTTCATTAAATACTAAGTCCCTGGTATGCCAGGCAGTAGGACACAGGCTACTTTGAAAAAGCTCACAGCCTAGAGAGGAAGGTGGTCATGCAAAAACAGTTCGGCACGGCATGTAGTGATGAGTGCGTAAGGGGCCTGGGGGGCCTCCTGGAAGAAGGCCACCTCCTGATGGCCTTAGGGGAGAGAGTGGCATGGACGATGAAGCAAGGCTTAGCCATGCATGACGTCTCATGTGGGTTCTGTCTTTATATCTGGAAGGATTAGCCTAAGTGTGGGCTGTCACTTTCATTTGCTGAGAGACACCCCAGAGACCCTCAGAGTATCAGGAAGCCTTCATGATAGGATAGACAGCTGTATTTTTTCCCTTGACCCGAGAATCAGGATTCTTCCTTTGCTTGGTATCAAAAGCTGCCACTTAGTCCCTGCGTTTTGCATAGCAATTAGTAATTAGTGAGTTCACCAGCAACGGCTGAGCATCTCTTGAAGTCTGTCCCACGGGAGCAATGACTAACTCTGGAGCCCAATCCATTTTCCATCCTGGGAATTATGCTCTGCCCCTTCCTAAATTCCCATTGTGGTTTCAAATGAAGAGGCCATTGTTCACTTTCCTTCCTAAAAGGAGCAATATATTTAACTTCTGGCTCTCTGCCTGACTGATGGAGAGCTGATCACTATGGAGCCAACACCCGTGGCTTCCCATCAGGACAAACCCTCTGTCTCCATCTGATCTTTCCCATTCTGGTTGAAGTTATTTAGATTCTACACTGGCGCAGTAGGAGGCTCGCGTTAGGTCCTACTAGGTGGCTAGAGCTCCTTGATTCACACTCAGGGTTAAGTCGAAAAAGAGATAGGGCCTTAGCTCTTTATAGCAGCTAGACCTGTTATGGGAATTTAAAAGCAAATGTCTGATGTGAAAATCTGTACTATCTTAGGACTTTGAAGCTCAATACAAAAGAGACTTTATCATGTTGTTGAATAGTTTGGGCCCAGGCAGGTGTCCTAAAGCAGAAGTTTTCAAACTTATTTTTGAGCAACAAAATACCTTTTTTTCCCCCAAATGAAATCTACAGAATCCAAATACTGCAGGGTTTCCTAACCAGCCGGATTGACCTTTTGGGTTGGATAACTTTTGTCATGGGGGCCGGGCTACACATTGTAGGATGTTTAGCAGCATCTCTGGTCTCTACACTCTGGGTGCCACTGGCAAACCACCCCACCTCAGTTGTGACAACCAAAAATGTCTCCACACATTGCCACATGTCCCTAGGGGCAAAATCACACCTGGTTAAGCACCAATGCAGTTCAATATATGAAACCGATTCTTTAAAAAAGTAGGAACTGATGTTTTGGAAGTGAGATTAAACTCCATTAGAACCTTGTGCAGGGTCCCTGGCCTTTACCGTTTGAGGAGGTGGTGTGCAGTTCTGACCTACACAAGTGTGCCATCCCAGAGGGGTAGGTCATCATTTTTAAAGCCTGCAACACAGGGAACTGGTTATAAATAAAGCAACAAACAAACAGAACACCGTAAAATTAGACAAATACACAGGTATTTTGAACCCAAATATACACTGAAGAGTTTTGTACATGTATGTAGGTCTACTTTGTTGGTCTACTTGGATGTTAGAATAAGGGAAGAGAGATGTTTGGGTGCTGTCCATCTAACTCCTGGGATTTGGCTACTGCAGTTTGTCCTGTTTTGCCAGAGACACCAGCTGAAGGCCTGTGGCTCTCAGCCCAGTGATGGAGCTCACCTCTGCTGTGTGAACCCTAGCTTCCATGAGACCCACCACGACTGGCTGTGCTCATGGAGGGCTGGAAACCTGGGCTAGCGCCTGCAGGCTCTTCTAGCCAGACTCCAGCTGAATCGCAGTTTGGACCATAGTTGTTTCAAAGTCATTGAATGAATTTTTACATGTCTGCCCTTCATACTTAGGGAGTAATGTGTGCTTCTGTATATACATGTGTGAGTTACCTTGCCTCTCCTTCGGGAAGCCCCATGTGGTCTCCTCTCCCCTTCCATTCTCAGTATCGGTTGGAGGGGTGGGGGTGGGAGGGTTTCTAGGAGCTTGGCACGTGCCACTCTTCCCTTTTCCTCATGAACCCAGGCTGATGAAGCCTGTCCCACAGGCAGACTCTGTACCCCAGGTATGTGGGTGTCAGTTAGTATAAAGAACAATACCGCTTAGTGAGTCACTCTCACCTGTGGGAAGATGCATGGCTCAGGGAGGGGGGGGAGGGAACAGGCTGCCTAGAGGGCTCAGCTTTCATCTGTCTGTCCAGTAAACTCAGTCTAACCCCATGTCAGAGCTGGAGTCTAGCGTTAAGTTGGTGGAGAGCTTGTGCCTTACTTGAGGACCCACCCCTTGGCCTAACGATCTGTTTGGCTGCTTACGATGGTCTCTTGGCACTTAGAAAAATGTTTCATTTTCCCCAAAGATCACATGATTGCTTCAGTTAGCCTTGGGAACAAAGGCGTGAACAGAACTCATTTTATCTATATGTCCATCTGCAGATCTCCAACCCTTCTGAGAAACCCAATACCAGAAATGCCTCAGGAGTCCCACAGAGGTGTGCTCAGAATTCCTGGAAGACACTGATAAGAGCCCATTGCAACACCCCTCTATCCCCCTCCTCTCCCTGTCAGTGCCTCCATGGGCTGGAGGATGGGAGCTCAGGGGGACAACTTGGCTTTGAACTTGGGTTTGAACTGGGGTAAGCGACCAGAGACTTCTCTGGCAGCACCCTCTGGCCTGTGATGGGGAAGCTTGCTGTAAGAATATTTGGAAAAAAGGTTTCTATTTTTGCATAAAATGTTAATTTGATTGACTTCAATCTCTGGTGTGGATTATTGCCATCAGATAAGTACACGAAGCATTGAGCTGCAAATAGGCTCAACAAAATGTTCGCACGGAGAGACCAGGCTCTAGTAGACTGTATCTAGTAGGTAGTTTTATGAGTGACCCAGGGACATAACGGGTGTATTCTGAAAAGGGAATGGCTTCCCAGGATGCTGTGTTCCCCCACCATGCCCTAATAAGTGGCTGCATTTCCTATCTCCGCCCTTTTGTCACCTTTTGTTATCATCAAAATATGCAACCAGTTTTAGGGATCCGAAAACAAAACACTATAAGATCGATAGGTTTCATAGCTAGGATGTGCAGAAGATAGTCCCACCTTTACACATAACTTTATAGTTTATACATCATTCCTACGTGTATTCTCCATTTAATCATGACAAAGCAGCCCCATGGCCTGGGTTTCTCTTGGCCTTATCTTGAGAAAACTTTGGGAATCTCATAACATTGCTCCCCATATGAAACCTTTCAGTGCCTTCCTTTGATCTGTGAAGGTCATGATCCTTCTTCCCATACACGTTTGGCATGAACCTTCCTTTGAAATCTCATCTCCTACTAATCATTCATACTCACTATGGCTTAGCAGTAGTAAACTACTTGTAGGTACCTGAATCTGGCAAGCTCTTTTATACTCCAGTTAACTTTTTCATGTGAGCATGATTTGACCCACTCACTAATTTATTACTTCATATATACTGGGCACTGGGAATACACCTCCCCCGACCCCTCATGCACACACCCCTAGTTCACAGTTTAAACAGGTAAATGTGAGTCTCTGTGGTAAAACCTTTGGTGTTGGTGCTGGAGATACTATTAGAGGACAGTTAAACCCTGACTTGAATAGGGGTCAATAAAGCAAGTCCTGAAGTTCTTTTGGTTGGGGAGTAGGCTGAGAGAGTAAGGAGAGGCGAGGAAGGCAGAGATTAGGGCAGACATGGACGCGAGGGCCAGGCGGGGATGGATGAGTGCGAAGGTTTTGGTGGGGGCTGGACCAGCTGCAGATGCACCAGTGCGCCCTGAAACCTGAAGGCAGCCATTGAATGGTTTTTAACTAGGAGGTGGCAGACGGTGCTTGGGTGTTTCTTCTGCTTCTCAGGTACCCTGGCACACTGCTGCTCAGGCTGTAGATTCAGTCTAGGCATCACCTCCTCTGGGTGTGCTCCCAATTCCTAGGCACCATCCGGGCTCCCTCCCTTGGTCTTATAGCACTCTAGACATGCAGACTAGAGATAAGGCAACTATTGTTTTTGTATTTTAACTATTTATGTGCCCTTCCCGCCGAACCACTGGTTCTTAGAGTTTAAAGTGCAGATTCTTGGGGCACCTGGGTGGCTCAGTCATTAAGCGTCTGCCTTCAGTTCAGGTTATGATCTCAGGGTCCTGGGATCGAGCCCCACATCAGGCTCCCTGCTTAGCGGGAAGCCTGCTTCTCCCTCTCCCACTCCCCCTGCTTGTGTTCCTGCTCTCGCTCTCTCTCTTTCCATCAAATAAATAAATAAAATCTTTAAAAAAAATAATGAAGTGCAGATTCTTGGGCCCCACCCCAGATACTCTGATTTCATTTGGAATAGAGTCTGCTATAAATGTTTAATAAGTGAATGAAGTTGCCCAAATGTATGTATATAAATTGCGTTGGAGCCTAAATGAATGTTCACAAATGATTCCATGGCCAGGCCCTTTTAAAGATCACTACCAAAAAAAAAAAAAAAAAAAAAAAAGATCACTACAACCCAGCTGCCACGATGAGATGGCCTTTGAGAAGCAGACAGTCCCATTGAACCATAGCATTCTAGACACCCAGAAATGGGAACAAGGGATCTTTAACTTGTATTTTATAATTTTCAGTGGCATGGTCATATAACCTGCACGGATATCACTCATGGGTGTAGATGCTCATTATGACAGATCCCGGGAGGATATAAAACTATAAAATCTTGCGCTAAGACCCCTGAAACAAATAATACATTATATGTTAATAAAAAAAAGTCTTGCGCTAAGAAATTTATTCTACTCGAGATAGAAGGCAACAATACCCAGGCAATGGAAGAACTATGCAAGCTTGTGAAGTCTCCGTGGAGTGCTGCACACGGAGAAGCATCAGAACCGTGCAGCGGTAATGGAGAAGAAAAAGAGAGAGAGAGAACTGTGTGCAGGAGGAATCTGCAGGCAGCTTCGGGTGAGGAAGATGAGAAGCCATTCCTGGTAAGGGGAGTGACCGGGGCAGAGTCTGGCAGGAGGAAGGGCCCTGAGTGGGTAGGATTGTGTTGAGGGGGGCGATGGTGGGAACCGTGGAAGGGGATGTCGGTCTGGGCTCGAGAGGGCCTTCAGCAAAAGGCAGGGTTATAATAAGGTTGGGGTATGTGGCTATGCAGCACTTCTTGGTCTCAGGCAGCTTCAGCTCTTTAAGTCTGTTGTCCTTATCCCCAACTCCATCCACCTTCTTCACCGGAGTCATGGGTTTCTGAGTCTAGGGTAATGACCATGCTCTCCTCTGTGTGAAAAGCACTGATTACACACTTGAGTTCCAGGTCAGGGGAAAGCAGACCAAGATGCATCCTGGGACAGTTTCGTTTGTTGTCTTCACAGGGAGGAATGTTTTCATGTCTCTGCCTGTTCTGAGTGCGCGTGCCCCACACACACCGCCAAGCTGTCACATTCCCTGTTGTGCAATGCGTTTGCCAGTGCCTTCAATGAAAACATGAAAAAAAAGATCAGAACTGTGATTCCTTGTTTATTAATTAAAAAACACAGGGCTCAAGCCACCAGACACATGATCTAGAATAAAGTGTTCAGTTCGTACTGACCCTGTCATCGCTGAAGCCAGGTTCATAGCTCTTTCACAAGCCTGGGCAAACAGCCTTGCTAAGAATGTTTTCATCAAAGGTGTCTCTTCCTAATAACCCTTTGATCCAGGGTAATTCCTTTATCGTCTTAGATGGTAATTTTGCCCCAGAGGAAGTCCAAGAGGCCTCCCGTAAAGACTTGTTTTTGTTTAGAGTTAGCCACAAATACTGGAAGAAGAAAGTCTTCTATTACTGTTATTTATATAGTTTTAAGTAGAAAGCTGAAGCTTGTAAAAATAGCTTTTCTTGGGGCGCCTGGGTGGCTCAGTCGTTAAGCGTCTGCCTTCGGCTCAGGTCATGAGCCCAGGGTCCTGGGATTGAGCCCCGCATCGGGCTCCCTGCTCGGCGGGAAGCCTGCTTC
The DNA here is from genome assembly GCF_002201575.2 of Neomonachus schauinslandi. NCBI lineage: Eukaryota > Metazoa > Chordata > Mammalia > Carnivora > Phocidae > Neomonachus > Neomonachus schauinslandi. The sequence goes on along the minus strand of NC_058411.1, from coordinate 38,091,137 downwards.
TCCCTCTCCCACTCCCCCTGCTTGTGTTCCCTCTCTCGCTGTCTCTGTCAAATAAATAAATAAAATTTAAAAAAAAAATAGCTTTTCTGTTCAGTCTTTTACCTACACTTATAGTATGAAGCTAAAGTACCCATTCTTGTGTTCACAGAGGAATTTTCTCATACAACTGCCAGAAAATGTGGAAAGTTTTGTTTGAGGAAATTCAACTCTTTCATCTCTTATGAGTTATTGCTTTAGGAATGCAGTTTACCAAAGTGGATTAGGGACAGTTTGTAATGCGGAAATGCGGGCACTCACAGAAGCAGAGACAAGGCTCTCCTCTCCAAATCTCCACCTTGTTACCAGTCTACCCCAGACGCTGAGAGTTACTGAGCCTGTTTATTCTCTGATTTGACGCCACAACTATTTGTTGTCAGCCCTTACCAAAATAGGTCATTTGAGAATTGATCCACTTTATTTCTATGAATCGAACATTAACCCAGCTCGTCAACACCCAAAATGCTTCACTGGTGTTAGCGGGAGCTCTTATTTTGGGAAAGTGAAAATTTCTGTGTCTACTGATTACAGAAAACGTTCCCCACTGGTTTGATTGAATCTGAGATTCAATCATTGCCTAAAAAGTTTTAAAAAATATTGTTTTTCTAGCAAGCCTATTCCCCAAATATCTCTTTAAAATCCCCCTTATTGGGAGAGGAGGCGGATGAAAATTTCAGTAACAGTAGTTTTTCCCTTTTCTGCACAGATGGGTTAAAGAATTCTGAATGCCATTTACATTTATCTCCTGTTGCATGTTCAAGGTCAAAGGTTAAAAATAGTTCTTACAGGAAGCAAAATTAAAGCAAGAGGGAATTGTCTCTTAATTGTTATAGAGAAGTCCTACAGTTTTACACTGAGTTTCCAGTCGATGTGGAGAACAGAGGGAAACATGAAAAGCTTCATTCCTTACAGATCAAGTGAAACGGGCTCCTATCTTCTCATCCGATACAAACAGGAAACTGAGAAAAAGTAAACTTGGAGGCCAGAAAGAGCATAGAGCCTCTTTAGGCCTCTCTCATCAGTTACTGTGTCACATTAAGGAACTAAGTTAAAAGCTTTGGGCAACAGCTCAGATAGAAACCTGTAGAACTGAGTCGACACTATGTTTCTCAAGGGCAAATGCTGAAGGTTGATAAATGCTTTACAGGTAGAGGGCACACTCTCATCCATTGTTTTTAATCTTGTGATCAAAGGTGGATTTCAGGATTTTTTTTTTTAATCAGTCCATACAACAACTAAGGATGCTACTACCAAAGGAAGAAGGTGAGCAGTCACACCCATTGCTGACGATCTCAGAGCCTCGGGGAATCCTGGACTATGTGTCCTGGGACTTTGCCATAGTTGACTGATTGCAGTGGCAGTTGCTAAAACCAAATGTATTTGTCAATAAAGAAATTGACAGTGATGTTAACCAGACCCATTCTAGAGAGGCCAGAAAAAAAATGTATCTGTGGTATGTGCTAGGAATTGTAAATGGAGATGAAGTAGAATCGTTGTAATTTGGATTATTTTATTAAAATTTTAAAATACTGAAATTTAACTGGATTATCTTACTCAGCTAAAGATGGTATACAAAAACTTGGCAAAATATGATTTTCTGTGCTATTGGCCAGAATAATACTATATGCATGGAATTTTAAAACATAAATCTGGGTATTTCCTGGCAGCTGCTCCCCCCTTCTCCACTAATATGTATGTATAAAAGGTAAAAATGAACCATAACCTTTCTGAAATCTTCTTTGTCTTCTTCAGTTTGGACACAATCTTGGTGAGAGTTCTCAGGTGAATCCAATGGAATTAAGAGTAGAGGAGTATGTTTCTTTTCTTAATAGAAAAAAATAGTTGTTAACTTCTTTCCAAAAATGAACAGCTATATCAGAAAGTTATAGTACAAATGGAAGACAACTTTTAAAAAATGGGCAAAGGATTTGAACAGTTATTTCTTTCAAAAGAAGAAATATTAATGGCCAATGAGCATATGAAAACATAGTAAGATACTGCTAGAATGGCTAAAATTGGAAAAGACCAACCACACTAAATGTTCATGAGACTGTGGAACACAAGAACTTTTCATATTATTGGAGGGAATGCAAAATGGCACAACCACTTTGAAAAATGGTCTAAGATCCTAATGAGCAAATAAGGATCTTAGAATGCCTTCTCTCTACTCACCTTCCTCCTGGCTTATGTATAATTGGTTGATATTTTGGATGTCCTTTTAGTTTTCTTTTGAAGCTCCATTAACTAGATGTTATTACTATTCCATAGTTGTTTGTTTATATTTACCTAAATGTTTATAAATTTTTTTTACTCACCATTTTCTTCTGTTGCTCAGACCTTCCTTAGAGGATCATTTTAAATGCTTTAAGGGGCGCCTGGGTGGTTCAGTCAGTTAAGTGTCTGCCTTCAGCTCAGGTTGTGATCTCAGGGTCCCCATTTGGAGCTCCCTGCTCAGTGGGGAGTCTGCTTCTGTCTGTCCCTCTGCCTTTTCCCGCTGCTCATGCTCTCTCAAAAAAAAATCTTGGGCGCCTGGGTGGCTCAGTTGATTAAGCGACTGCCTTCGGCTCGGGTCATGATCCTGGAGTCCCGGGATCGAGTCCCGCATCGGGCTCCCTGCTCGGCAGGGAGTCTGCTTCTCCCTCTCCCACTCACCCCTCTTGTGCTCTTTCTCTCTCTCACTCTCTCTCTCAAATAAATAAATAAAATCTTTAAAAAAAAATCTTAAAAAAAAATACTTGGAAGTTATTTAGTCAAGGTGGAGAGCTATCTCAGCTTTCTGAAATATCTTTCTTTTGCCCTCGTTCTTGAAAACTATTTTCAGTGGTAACATAGACTCTTAAGAATTAGAAACAACTTCACTGGGCATTTAGCTGAGCTTTTTCCATTTCCACAGAAGGCCTGCCACTGGGCACAGAAGGAATACATGACTGTACCAGGCAAGATAAAGTACGATTTCTTTTTTTTCTTTTAGATTTTATTTATTTATTTATTTATTTGACAGAGAGAGACACAGCAAGAGAGGGAACACAAGCAGGGGGAGCAGGAGAGGGAGAAGCAGGTCTCCCGCCGAGCAGGGAGCCCGATGTGGGGCCCAATCCCAGGACCCTGGGATCACGACCTGAGCCGAAGGCAGACGCTTAACGACTGAACCACCCAGGCGCCCCGATAAAGTACGATTTCTTAGCCTGATACTGGAGATGCCCACTGTCCTGCCTACGTTTGTATCCGCTCCGGTCCCCATCATCTGTCCTCTACTCAGTAGGAACCGATTGTGTTAGAGAAGGTGGTTTTCTCATTGCTTCCCAGCACCCGTATACCTGGGCTTATGTCATTCTTTTCAGATAGAATGTCCTCTCCTAACCTGTCAACTTGGTCTGAGATCTACTCCCCATCACAGCCTGAATTAAATGCTGTCTTTGCCATGGAGCCTTCCCTGACCACCCCAGCCCTCAGGTATCTTTTCTTGCCCTTTGCTCCGATGGCACTTAGCCTTGGTACCTTTCATCTCCGTGTAGCTTGTTTCTCCAACTAGAATGTAAATCCATCTATATCAGTGGCCTCCAAACTTTTTTTGATCCTGCAGAGGTCAGTGAACAATAGTTGAGCATGCACCCCAAATATATGTATGTTTTCTTATAAATGTTACATATATGTAGTACTGTGTGTATTATAAACACTATAAAAGTGTCACAGAATTGAACTAAAGAGTATGAGAAACAAACAAATGGGAGTCCCAGTAGCTTCTTCCTGGACACTAGCATAGTGATTCAAGAACCTTCTTGGAGTACTCTTACCCCTACTCTGTGGTGTTCTTGGCTCTGGTAAGTAGTAGACATTTGGTAAGTATTTGATGATATTGAGGCAGCTACTAGGTGTTAGAGTGACCAGGTCAGGAGGTGAATATTAGGAGTTCCTTGAACCTTCTATTCTTTTAACTCTGGACACTGGTACATATGGCTTCCTCATCTTGCAACATTCTTACCCATTTTTCCTGATTCATCTCTTCTTCACTTGTTCTGAAAGTTACAGCTTTACTGTACTTCTTAAGAGAGGCCATCTCTGATTCCCCCACATCTAGGTAAGACTCCTGCCCATCCACACTGCCATGGAAGTTTCTACTAGGCATAGTTAACAGCTGTTTACAATCTTTCCCCACCATTAGACTTACAGTTGAAGATGTTACCATACCTTGTTCACCATTGTACCACAATTCCCATTGCAATGTCCAGCACTTAATAAAGGTTTGAGACCTGTTGGTTGAAGAAGCATATGCTGGAGAAGGAAGAAAGAGTTTGAGTGTCCTTAGAGCCTATATGGACACTGAGGACTAACGTCATTGCAAAAGATGGCCTGCTAGTCAATGTCCAATGTCCAAAGTGGAGCAGAATGCCTTCTTGTCCCAAAAGTGATTTGTGAATTAATGACAGCAGAGGGTTGAGAGCCCTGTTCTTCAGTTTTTTGTGGGAGCCCTAGTAGTTTGTTGAGCTGTTGTGTGTTTAAACTGTACGTTTACTAGATTATGATAAGCCTCTGAATTCCAACTATAATATGCAGACTTTTGTTGGTGTGGTGCATTGAGCTGGTACTAAATACTCCAGCAGTTGGAGGCATTTGTCACACCTTAGCCTGCCGTTTGAAGTATCTTACCTACATGTCTGCCTTTAAGTATGAACTCTTACTCACAATATAGGCTGGGTTATTCATGGTAGTCAAGAAAGAACCCTTTGAATGGATTTTAAGAAAAGAGAATTCATTTGTCCTTGACTAGTGGAATGTTCTCTTTCTGGTAGCACAGGGATAACAATACTCGGTCATAAAGGATGGGATTCATTGCTAATCCAAAAGTGTACTTTCATCAGAGGTTTCAATCTCTGTCAATACCAAGTCTTTGCTTACACTGTTCAAAAAAAAAAACAAGTTTAATTTCTTCATCTCTTTTTAATTTTATTTTGTTCCTGTCCAATTTAAGGCATAATGTAATTGTCAAAAAGCAAACAAACAGAAAAGCCAACCTAGTAGCCAAGATATACACTTCTAAATTGCTAGCTTCTGACAGGAAGTGACCATATGATGTAAGTGACATTTGATTAAAGCAGCTGTCTCCTTGCCTTTTTTTTTTTTTTTGACTATCATAAAATGCTGGTTGAGGTTCAGAGCCTTAGTGTTAGTGTTGTAGGAAATTTGGCTATGTGATAAAGGTATTTTACCTCCAGCGCAAGATTTGGAATTAGCCTGCTTATAATGAGTAGTGGTGCCGTGGTTTTAAAACTCGCGTTGAGTCAGCAGCATGAGGGACGCAGCATTGCTTTCATTCCAGCCATGTAGTCGGAGAAGGAAATGATTAGGCATCATATTCCTCATGGCTAATATCCTGTAAGGTTTTTCTAAAATCATAAAATCAGAAGCTGAGAGCTTAGAAGAGACCTCAGAAATCTACATGTGGAAAAGAGGGGAAAAAAATTGAAAGGGAAATGGAATAAGCCAAACTATGGGGCAGTGTTCTTTTTAGTTCTCAGCAGGAAACACATGTTTATCTGGAAAAGATTTTGGATGGACAGGTTGTTTGTATAAGAATTTTTTTTTTTTTTGTGAGGAAGGAAGACCAACCTGAGCTTGGAGGCAGGGGTGGGGGCAGGGGTGGAGAAAGCAGTCCCTAAACTTCAAGTGAATGAGAAAATCACAGAGGTTTCAACCAGGGAAAACTTGCTTTCACAGGGATGATATGCTAATGCTATTAGGTTACTTTTAAGTTAGTCGTGATATATATTCATTTTTATAAGATATGATGACTAAATGGTAACTTTATTATTAATTGCTATAAAAACAAATAGTATCTTTTAAAAATTATGGACAGCTTATGTTCATGCCACAACCTGCACATGGATGTTTGTAGCAGCTTTTTTTTCTTTTAAAGATTTTATTTATTAGAGAGAGCAAGAGTGAGAAAGAGAAAGAGAGGAAACATGAACAGGGGGAGGGGCAGAGGGAGAAGCAGACTCCCTGCTGAGCGGGGAACCTGATGTGGGACTTGATCCCAGGACTCTGAGATCATGACCTGAGCCGAAGGCAGACGTTTAACCGACTGAGCCACCCAGGCGCCCTGGATGTTTGTAGCAGCTTTATTCACAATGGCCAAAACTTGGAAGCAACCAAGGTGTCCTTCAGTAGGTGAAGGGATAAATAAACTGTGGTACATCCAGACAGTGGAATATTATTCAGTGCTAACAAGAAATGAGCTATCACACCATGAAAAGATAGGGCAGAACTTTAAATGAATGCCATTAAGTGAAAGAAGCCAATCTGAGATGGCTATATACTGTATGATTCCGACTATGTGACATTCGGGAAAAGGAAAACCATAAATAAATTAAAAGACAATAAAAAGATCAATGTTGCCAGAGGTGGTGGCCGAAGGGGATGGGGAGATGAATAGACAGAGCACAGAAGATTCTCAGGACAGTGAAAATACTCTGTATGATATTATAATGATGGATATATGTCATTATATATCTTTTTACACTCATAGAATGTACAACATCAAGAGTGAAGCCTCAAGTAAACTATGGACTTTGGGTGATTATGTAATGTCTCATTTATACTTGTTAAGAAAGGTACCTTTCTGGTGAGTGATGTTGATAATGGGGAAGGCTATGCTTATGTGACCTCCAGGAGCATATGGGAAACCTCTGCCCCTCCTCCTCAATTTTACTGTAAACCTAAATCCACTCTAAACAACTGACGTCTTTTAAAAAATAAGATATGGGAAGATGTTTTGGGTGAAAAGTAGTTGGCACTTATTGTATGTCTACGTGGTGTATATATTTGGCATGTTCACCAAAATATTTACAGTGATTTTTTTTTTTGGTATAGTGAGATTTAAGATGATTTTTGAAAAAAAAACTTCTTTATAGTTTTCTGTATCATTTGCATTTTCTAAAGTGATCATATATTATCTTTACAAACAACCACAGCAAAAGAGCAAAAAAGAGACATTTCACATATTGCTCTTTGCACATTATGACTTCATTGTCTTCTTATGTTAAGCTCAAAAGGTTCTCAGGAACAGGAAATACCATGCGTGAGACATTTGCTTCCCAGTTAAATTTAGTAATGAAGGATAAAAGAAAAATTGCCAGATAATTGGAAAATGCTTACATTTTAAAGCACATACAACCAAGATTCTTACTCTAACTTAAGCTTGGAGTTGAAGGTAATGCCAAATCTGGTATTTTCCAGATAGTCAGGAGGACAGTGAGAGGCATAATGGGGACCTACCTCTGTATAATCCAACCCAAATTTGATGAAACAGAAACACATTTCCTCATCATCCTGAAACCTGATGGTGATGAACCACTCAGCAGTGTTTAACTTTCATTTAAAAAAACTGAAGAATGAAGAATTGGCAGCTGGAAGTCTATTTATGGATGAAATCAGTGTGGAGGGGGGAATGAAATATTTGTAGCATCACAGCAACGGGGTAGAAATTCGTACTATTTTTGCAGAAAGGAATTATAGGATTCTTGCATTTGATAATAGGGAGCAAGAGGGAATTTCTGTCATTAAATTATGTGTACAGAAAGGAGTAGGCACAGTAATAGTTGAAAATTATTATTATAAGAATTTTCTATTTATACTTAATTCCACAAAGAGTTTGAAGCACTTGTTAGGAGGTATTTATGGTAGCAAACTATAAATAAGAAAGCAGGACCAGAGTAAGTATGAATTCATTCTATGGCAGACGCTGTGAATGTTCTCTCCATATTTCCTCTCGGGGCACAAAGAAAGGCTGGAAATTCTAGAGAATTAATGCTCCCTACCCCTGAGGCAGCCATCAACCAACGACAAATGGCAGCTGGAGGATAACTGTCCCAGTTTTTCTGGCCCTTGAGGATGTTCTATCAATTCCTTGAGATCGCGGAAGGAGCCCAGTCATGTGGCAGGATGAGAGGGAGGAGGAGATGGGATGGGTTCCTGGATGTTGGGTTGGGGATGTTGGCCTTGGTATCTACTGAACAGACTTAGTAGAGGAGTGTGGGATCTGCTGGCTTCTTGATGAAAGCAATCTTGTCCTCCAAGGTTGGCAACCGGGAGACCTGCCACCTGGGAAATGTGACTAGACTTTGTCTCCCCAGTTCTTAAGTCCCAGGATTCACCTTTCTCTGGGGATTCTCATTTTTCACTAGAATCGTCTATCTACCATGGTAGCTGCAGAGTGTGACTTACCTGCTTTAATGTACTCTAAAGCAGAGCTCAGGCCTGCCTGGACCATGTAAACCAGGCTTAATGGTTTATATTAATATGCACTAGATGCTTTCCCTCACAAAGGATGTTGAACACATCTTCTCTGTGCCTTCACGGCTGGGCTTACTCCTAGCCTACCTCAGTCTGCCTCTGCAGGACTTTGTGGACCCCCCCATTTCCTGGGCCCTCAAGTCCAGACCCCAGACAGTAAAGACCAAGGGGAAGGACTGCGTCCCATCTAACTAAGGCCCCCCTGAAAGTTATTTTGCTGCCTGAAGATTTGACCTTCTCTCAGATGTTGGACAGTGGGAACACTGCCCTTTGGGGAAACCCACCTCCTTTACCTTACTATGGTCCAACGAGGGCAACTACTCTAACTTCCGTTCAGGAAATTTACATAGACTATAGCAGGGGAGCCATCTTCCTACAGGGTGTGACATGATCTCACCTGTATTTCTTATGCATAACTGGATGGATTGCAGAGGGGAGCAGCCTTATGCAGAGAGTCTAGTTGGGAAACTAGTACATAGTCTAGATGAGAGGAAGAGGGTGGCATGAACTATCCCCAGTGAGCATGGGAGGGACAGATCTAGTCAGTTCATAATAGGTTTAGTAGAGCTTGACAGTTGATTGGTTGTGGGTGGAGAAGGATCTGAAGACAGCTTTCGTTGTTTTCTGGATGACTCTAAGGATAACGATACTATTATCTAAGAGAAAGGGTGGGTTGAAGAGGCAGGGAAGAGGGCTCAGCCTACAAATGTCAATTTTAGGTAATCTGGGGATACCTTGGAGAGATGCTAAGAAGCTACTTAGAAATGTTTAGCATCTTTTTATATGTAGTTAGAAGCCAGAACTAGAGCTGTTGATTTGGGAGTCCTCAGTACATAGGCAATTGTTAGAAATCAAGAGAACATATGAGATCTCTGAGGAGATGAATGAGCATCCAGAAAGACCAGAATGGCATACAAAGAACTTTGGAACACACACAAGTTTAAAGGTTGGGCAGGAGAGGCGAGCTGGTGAAGGAGACAAGAAGGAGAAATTGTAGAATAAGAGGAGCCAGATGCTATTGGAGCTGAGGTACTTTTCTCCAAGTACTGGGAAGGGGAGAGTTTGTACTTCGGCAGTATTCCTGCATAACAGAGGTGAAGCCGGTGAGGGGATGATGAGAGGCAGCGCTCTCTCCTCGGAACAGTGGAGAAAGTCCAGTGAAAGGACCCATCGCTCTTGGCGGAGCTTTGGTCACATCCGGGGGCTCTGTTCTGATTACCTTTCTGCTGACAGAGGAGGCTAGAGTGATGGGTGAGGATGGGCTCGCTTTCATGTCGCTTTGAGGGCCATTCAAGAGAGTCAGTCTAGTAACAAATGATTTTTCTCTCCTCTTTTTGTCAATGATAGCCGTCTGCATGACGCATGATGGAAGGTGTTTCTGCAGGCTGAGCTTCCTTGGAGGGAGCCAAAGCCCTGAGACATACCTGTGCATGGCGCCTGTCATGGTCAGGTCTCCTAATGTGTTGGCTCTAATCACTGTATCTGAATTTGGAAGTAACTATGAGTCATGTGGTATGCAGTTTTCAAAAACAGAAGATTCTATACCGCTCAGTGTTATTTGGGGGTTTTGCATGCCGTTTGAAAATATGAACACCCGCTTTTGTGGCCTTTGTCACTGGTGCTGGCCTAAGGTCCTGGAACCTTCTCCCCATCCTGTGTATCAAATTCTTGCTCCTCTTTTCCAAACAACTGCTAAGCTCAGTCCATTATGAAGTCATTCTTAATAAATCAGAGGACTAGATACACAACTCCTGTGATTCTCTCTTCACTCAGCACCCACTAAATGCTCTCACCCACTGGGGCTGTGTACTCACTGTAAAGACTCATTTAAGGTAGGTATTTGCCTAGCCCATGTCCTAATTTCTCTCTGTTTATATCATTATTGTCTCAGACAAGAATCATCTAATGTTAAATTCTTACGCATCATTCTTTATGCACGCAGTTTTGTGATCAGATGGTTGCTTATTCAGTGTGTTTGATGATATTAAGCAAGATTCTCTCATGACCTTATCCTGTTACCTTTCAGGAATATATTTTGGATAGATAAATTATACTTTCTGGTTTTTTCTTGACTAGTAACTCGGTTAACTCTAAGGTCTTCCTGTTTATTTTTCTCCCAGTTACCCCTTCCCACATGCACAAACGATAAAACAAATATCTCAGGAAGAAGGAAAAAAGGACGTTGGATAGCATTGCTCAATAGTTGAACAATAGTAAACAGAGTCTGGTGACCCCACTTCTATCAGTAGCTGCTTGACCTCACTTAACCTTCCTGTTAGCTTCTGTTTCCTCACCAGAAAATGTTACTTTCCAGGGATTCCAGGAGACCCGATGTTAATAAAGGACACAGTACAGTGTGATGTTACCCATAAAGCTCCGGGGATAAAACCAAGAGCAGAGGATTTCTAGTGGTAGTTCTGGCTCTAGCTAGCTAGATCAACCTTGGGCATGATGTTTAAGGTAATGGTTTCTTAAGTATTGATTTCTAGGCAATTAGGTGATTGAATTAAATCCTTTCTGTTCGTTGGTCTCTATGGTAGTGTGAAGTAAGGGTTTTAACAATTATGTAACACTTAGTTGCTACCTGCCAGGTACTTTTCTAATTATGTTACACTTATTAACTCAGCGAGTCATCAAAGTGCCCTTTGAGAAAGGTTCTCTTGTGCTTCCTGTTCTACAAATGAGGAAACTGAGGCTTAGGAGATTCAACAGTTTGCCCAAGGTCATCTAGCTTGGAGGGGAGGAAGCAAGATTCCTGCCCAGGCTCCAGATTCTGCACGCTCACCACTACACGCTCCAGCCTGTTGTGTGGGAAGGCTACGCAGCTTCCTCTGCTTGGCCCCTAAAAGACAAGCCACGGATCTTTGCAAACCACGGCGCCCTTGCTTGTTAAGCAAATTCAACTTACCAAAGTTGAATAGTATTTTTACACTGAGCCAAAGTTATTCCTTTTATGCATTTTATATTCCGGAAATATTTATTTAATTCTGAAAATTGAAAGGTGCCATGCCATAGACTTTCAGGCTCTGATTTAATTTGCTTACAGTCGTTTGAAAATTAGGAGATGTGATCTTGGTTTTCAGAAGTACTTCCAAATAACAGATTTCTGCAGCTGGAATAGAAAACTTTAGCTTCAGGTAGATAGAGCAAAATGGCTGAAGAGGATGAAGCATTTACTGTTTTTGAGATAAAGTTAAGGCAGCTTTACAGAGATTTCAGAGAGACGCCCCTCCCCCACAAAGCCTCAGGTTAGCAACACGTCTCTGTCCAGCAAGACTTTTTGCCCTGAAAACTAACCCTGGGGTGGTTGGGTCACTCCTAGTTACTTGTGCCTTCTAAAGTTCTAAAGAATGTGTGGGATGACAATCAGATTTATGACATAGAATTTTATTTCAAAATAGTTAATCTTTGTTGTATTTGACCTCATTATTCTCCATTCCATGGATGGGATGGCTTATCAAAACTGACTCGCCGGTGAGATGGATCGGGGCTCCAGGCCTGCCCACCTCTGAGCCTGGAATGTGAGTTTCCCTCCTGGGCACTGAGCCAGCTTCCTATTTACTTAGAGGCATGAGTACCTCAGGAGCAAAACAGAAGTTGTGATGCAAGTTTTGGCTGCAAAGCACATTAGGTTGCCTAACGTGTTCAAAAAAACCCTATGTGATCTGGAAAATTTCTCCAAGCCTGGGTTGGTTTAAGGCACAAAAGGATTAAATAGTCTTTTTTTTTTTTTTTTTTTTAAGTTCTTTTAACTTAGTGCTAAGGCAACAGGGGGCAGTGCAAACAGTGAGGAAGGCCCCTGTAATGGGAAAGTGGGGGTCGAGTCTGTACCTGGGCAGAGTGCCATCTGAGAGCTCCTTCTTCCTGTCCAATGCATCCATCAAGAGGTGACAGTGAAAGTCCTTTGAAGCCATGGGCACCCCCCCCAACCCCTGTTTTCTTAACCAAACATCTTTCAAATTCCCAGGTGTGTATGAGTGTGTTTTTGTGCTTTTTAAACAAAGAGGCACCCAGGCAAAAGAATACAGAAGAGGGAGGAGTGAAGCTTCATTAAAAGGACCACATGGGAGGTGCTTCTGAGACATCTGGGATACGGAGGTGAACTCTTTCCCAGTGCTGTGGGATAAAGGAAAAAATTGAGGGGCAGTCCCAGATTGCTTTGGGAAGAAGGGGATTTAATTCAGGATTTGGGGGACACCACTTAGGCTCTGAGGCAGATGGGATAAATCTAAGTTAACTAGTTGCGGGGGGGAAAAAAAGAGGACAGGGCATTCCAGGAGGGGTGGAAGGCAGGAGCCAAGGCATTAAGGGATGACCAACATGTGGTGGATGTCTGTAAGCTGTTTCTTCCTAAGTCCTTCAGGTTAGAAGGGATCACCTGAAAAATTCAGAGGTCCTGTTATACTAAGGCAATAGCTGTTGGGGGGCGGGGGAGGGAATTCAATTCAAGAAATATTAAAAATACAAGTGAGCTGACCTTTTAACCACTCTTCATAGTATTAAGGGACAAAAAAAGTAAATTCTTGATCATTAGACCCCTGGGGAGAATTTAATTTGCATCTAGATGTGATAAGTGTTTAGTAATTCAATGCAAGTTTTGCATTGGCCAGTACTCTGAGCTAGGTCTCAGGCTGGTGATAACATATGCTAGATATAGTGTGATCATTAGGTCAAATTTTATCATCTGCCCAAGCAAAGGAAAATTAAAATCTGGTCTTTTTGTCATTCCTCAATGACTTCTGGAAATATTGCAGAAGAGAGCTGCATAATAGAGTGACTTCTGTTCGTGTGTGATCCTTATCCAGAATTTTAAGAAACTCAGGAATATTGATTATGACACTGTCCCCATAGGGCTGCAGACAGGGATGTAGTTATCTTCTTGAGACAGATGGGAACCCTGAGAATGAAAATAATTAGGCTGCTTGCCAAAGGTTTTACACACACAAACACCCCAAAATAAAAACTGAAGCAGGTACAATTTTAACTGTGCCAGAGCCTCTGAAAGCATCAGTGTCTTAACCAGATTCATTTTCTCTATTTCTGCATTTCATTCTTTGAAATTTTTTACTATTTTACTAATTTTTACTGTTAAATAGAAAGTAGTAATTGATATCTATATAGCATATATTCTTCCTAGCGTTTTTATAGAAAAAAACAATCGTAGAAGTTGAATTGCTGAATGAAAGGAAATGTAGATTTACAACTTTGACACATATTGTCAAATTGGTCTCCAAAAAAAAAAAATTCTTTTTTTTTTAAGATTTTATTTATTTATTTGACAGAGAGAGACACAGCGAGAGAGGGAACACAAGCAGGGGGAGAGGGAGAGGGAGAAGCAGGCTTCCCGGCGGAGCAGGGAGCCCGATGTGGGGTTCGATCCCAGGACCCTGGGATCATGACCTGAGCCGAAGGCAGACGCTTAACGACTGAGCCACCCAGGCACCCCCCCCCAAAAATATTCTTGAAATAGCTACATGTGTTGAATCCTGCCACGGGCCTAACTCTGCACTGAACACTTTCATTGCATTACCTCCTTCAGTCCTTGGAAAAACCCTTTGAGGAAAGCACTACCCCGGTTTATGGATGGGAACACTGAGGTTTAGCAGGGTAAATGCAGCCAGAAGGTGGCAGAACCAGGACTGCAGTCCAGTTACACTCCTAACAGCAGAGAGTGGAGCTGCCTATTTCCCCATTCCCTTGTAAGCATAGACATATTAGCAGTCCTTATAAATATTTGCCAATTGAAGTAAAATGTCATTTACCTTCTGCTTCTTACGTGTCCATCTAGGATAGGATTGGACATCTGGTGTGTTTATTGTCTGTCTGCATTTATAGTTTTATAAATTGCCTGTTTGCCTCCTCTGTCCCATTTTTACTAGATTGTTCATCCCTTTTTATTATTAATTTCTACATATTATAAATAGTAACCCTTTGTCATGTGTTGCAAGTCCTTTTTCTCCCAGTTTGTTTTGTTTAAGTTTCTGTTTTGTGTCTTTTGCCAAATAGAACTTTAAATTTCTTAAATTGCAAATCTGAGTCTTTTATGGTATTAGAGTATTGTTACCCTTATCCCATCCTAGGAGTATATATTTTTTCCTTATTTTTTCATAACTTCCTCCTTAACATTTACCTGAGATTATTTTGGTGTAAGGAGTGAGGTAAAGATATTTTCTAAAAGGCTAACTTGTTGTCTAAACACTATTTATTAATAATCTATCATTTACCACTGATTTGAGCCTTGTTCTCTCTAAGCAAAATTGATTTCTAGGTTTGGATTCTTCTTGAGGTGGTAGCATGCTGTTTTAGTCACTATAATTTTATGTTTTATCATGTAGAACAAGTCTTCCTTCCCTCATTAGAATTTTTGGACAGTTTTTAAATATTTATGGTGCCAAATTAACTCTGAAAAAGTTGTCAGGTTTAGTTTAAAGACCTCCTTTGGGGATGTTTATTGGGATTTTGTTGAATTTAGTTTAGAAAGAATTGACGACTTAGTAGTATTAATAAGTCTTTCTATTTAAGAAGTGCATTTTTATATATCTTTTCATATTCTTCAGTTGGGGTTTATAGTTTCCTTCATATAAGTCTTGCACTTCTGATAAATTATTCCTAGTTTGGGTTTTATAGCTTTATGAATGGGGATATACTTTTATTATATATTCTAAATGGTTCTTTTGATGTATTAAAGACCTGTTGACTTTTAATGATTTATCATTGTCCATCTTACTGAACTCTGTTTTTAGTAGATTAGGCTAACTTCTCCTGAGTTTTCTAGTCATGTATTGAACATATCCAAATCATGGTATCTTTGCCTCCTTCCCCCTGCCCCTCCCATAGCTTTATCCTTTATTTTGTTTTCATCTCTAACAGCTTTGGCAAGTACTTTCAGAATAATAGTAAGCAATAGAGGTGGTAATTGGTCTTACTTGTTCTTAACTTTCATGGGATTTATTATTATTTTTTTTAATTTACCATTTATCTTTTGACCTGTGAGCATAATGTTTTAGTCTTGTTGAGACAATCTTTTACTCTTTTCAAAAAGTTTTTTATTGGATTACAAGTTAAACTTTATCAAGTGACTTTTAAACATATATCGAAATGATCATAGTTACTTTCTTTTACCTGTTAATAGAATAAAATATAATAGGTTTTCTAATAATATGCCCATTGTTGTGCTCAGGTTTATGAGATTAAGCCCTGCATCTGGCTCCGTGCTGTGTGTGGAGCCTGCTTAGGATTTTCTCTCCCTCTCCCTCTGCCCCTCCCCCCCAAAAAAGATAATGCTGAATAGTATAGAATTTCCTGGTTATCTGAGTGTCATTGCTACTGAGAAAAGTCCACATAAAATGAATTCTTCAAAATGAGGACTAAATTTTGTTAATATTTAAAAAGTGGGGGAAGGAGTTTGACAAAGCATTAAAATTCTGAAAATCTTTACTGAATGCATTTTGTTGTTTCTCATAACCCTGAGATCGTGACCTGAGCCAAAATCCACTCAGACGCCTACCCGACTGAGCCACCCAGGTGACCTGATACTATTCAGCATTATCTTAAAAGAAAAACTGACTGTGAACAGGTGGCAGTTTTCCCAGGAGCACAATAATGGGCATATTCCAGGTTTTAAAATTTATTAGCAGATTATTCTTGCATTATTTCTTAAATTTTCTTTGCATTGAAGTGATTAATTGCAAAACATTATCGAAGAAGTAATCTTTATTTTATTAATCATAAGTCTCTGTATACCTTGGGAAAGTTCTAGTATAATTATCTGGAAGACATAATTGACTGACTTTTGATAGTGCCCAGTTTTGATTCTTCAGACTAGGAGCCACGATTTTTAAAAATGTGAAGGTGGAAAAGGAACCTTGCATTATGTCCGGGTGAATTTCTACCCATTCCAGAGACAGTGTTGGGACTGATGCTTTTGGGTGGTGTTGTCACTGTGCTGTGGCCATTCCCTCCTTCTGTTTGTGAGGATGCCAGAACAAAAGGCAAATAATGAGAGATCTGTTTTACCCGCTAGTAGTTCTAGCCAGTCGATGGCCCTGAGGTCCCACCCAGGGGGACAGGAGCTAGAAGGCCAGGCTGATGTCCCCCCACTGGAACATTAGAACCCCGGGGGACCCATGGTCTGTGCTGGGGAGACTGGTCCAAGGTAGCCAGCTATAATCAGGCAGTGGGGAATCTCAGAGTTCACTTAGGTCCAACCCTCTCAAACTAAGTCCTAAGGTCACTAGGAAGCATGATGAGGTTCTGGGGTGTTTTGCATCTTAAAGAAAGAAGGAACAATTTGGAGAGTATTTGAGCTGTGACACTTTCTCATACATTAGATACAGCTAGCTTCACTGCACGTTATTCTTTTTTCCTTTCTTTTGTTGTACAGCCACTCTCCAGAGAGACCGAATCTTCAAACATTTTACCAGGAAGCGCCAAAGGGCTATGCGAAGGCGAGTCCACCAGATCAATGGACACAAGTTTATGGCCACATACCTGAGGCAGCCCACCTACTGCTCTCACTGCAGGGAGTTTATCTGGTAAGAGGTTCCTTGGCCTTTCCCTTCCTTGGAGCTTCTTTCTATAATCAAGGCCTCCTCTGGTTGTGTGTGGTTTCAGAAGGAAGCATAATTCTGAAGAGTTGTTTTAGGATCTGATTTTTGCCTTTTATTCTAATATGTTGACCCAGTAATTTGAATTCCCAATGAAAAAAATCTGAACAATTTACGGATCCAAGGTTTACATGTTATTTCTTTTTCCAGTCATTTGGGGAAAGGTGCTAATGAATCGTGAACTGGCTATAAAAGCACTAATTAGGGAGGCTAACCAGTCAATAAATAGATAATCAATAAATTGAATAATCGGCCACTGAGTAAGAGAGAAAAAAACAACAGTATTGCTTTAAAAAAGCAAACTCAAATGATGAGTTATAGAAATTAGTTGTGGTCATCTGAGATCCTTTACAGGCACTAATAGCTGAAACTAAAAACTAAATGATAAAAGTTTATTTTTGAGAACTGTCTCGTGTTTCTGAATTTTTAAAAAGTCACACTCATTAAGGAAGTCACTAAGTATTTTTTTAATTGGGAAAAAAAATTCCATGATTCTTATGCAGTAAACAGTAGAAGTAAATGCTATATAAGAAAAACTAACCTATTTGAAAACATGGCTCTATCAGAAGGGGATTCTTAGAGATCCTCCATGTGACAGAATTGTAAGTAGAAAATATAGAAAATATATCTGTACTGTAACTGCTCCAAGGCAGTTAGATAAAGTAAAGGAATACTTTGGTAGTCTGTATATTCATATATATGGACTAAATCAGGGTAAACCAAGGTTAACAAAATTTAAGGGTAACTTAACAGATAGCATTTTTAAGAATTTTGATTTTTAGGTCAGTTGGTGGTTTCAGTAGCTAAAAGACTTCTCATGTTTTGAAAATATGAATACGGAGAACAGGCTTAACACCAGTGTTTGCATGTGACATGCATTGTATGTTTTGACCTCTCAGATAGATAATGGTTTTCATCTATAAATGAATAGTTTGAATTATTTCAATAATTGGAGTTATGCTTTTTGAGAGGTCTTACAATGGAACTGGGACCTACTGTTTTGAGGGAACTATTGATACTACATTATATCTGATCCTTAATACAATTTAAATTTGGACAGGCGTATTCTAGTTAATCCATAAGTGTCAACATTGTAAACTTGTTTTGATTAAAGGATTTTTCTATCAAAAAAAAAAAAATTAGTTGTTGTAAGTAAAGTAAGCACACAGTAATCTTCAGCCTTATGGTATGTGGCCAAAGGTAAAACTTTCAGCGATTGCATACTATAATCCTTGGCATTTAGGAATTGAGATAATTAATAGTTGAGAACTTCTAGATGAATTGGGGCAATATTTTACTATACATGTGACTGAAGCTGAAACCTCAGTGGCAAATCTATAATGTAAAATAAATTTAAGTTAATAGTTAGCATCATTTACAGCCAACATTAAACACATTTATTTGGAAAGAGAAGAAGGAAATGCCCCCTCACCCACCCCAAACATGTACCCATACATACCCATCCATACCCATCTCTGAGGGAGAAAAGACAGTTTAGTATCTAAAGCATAAAAGGAAATCCTTGTTTTTATTGCAAACTTTAGTCATTTTGTTTAAGTCAAAAGCACTTGGCTCAGAGTAACTTTTTTTGAGTATTGATCAATGAGTTTGTATTTTTGTGTGTGTGTGTGTGTGATTACTTTGGTTTAAAAGTACCTGCTAACCTTTTAGCAGTCAGAATCCAGGGTTAGTGTTTCTGGCATTTTAAATTAAGGATAGAGTCTTGTCTAAACCAAAGACCCTAAACTGGCTGTCAATATGCCGATAAATATGCCATCACAACTCTAGTCTTCAGAAACAAGTTCCTGCTGAATTTTCTATTGAACAATTGAAAAGCTCTGGCATCTTTGAGCCCATTTTCCACCCTTGAGGTCATCTGTACTGTCTAGTCAGTTGCCGTCCACCTCTCTCCTTGTGGTTTTCCTGACCTGAAAGGTCTGCTACTCTTTATTTCAAGTCACACCATTCTGCTTCCCTCCTCTATGTGACCTGCCTGCCCCTGTGGGCATTTGTGGTGACAACCTGTGACCTCAACCAACGTTCTCAATGGAAAGTTGTTTGATAATTTCACTAAATTTTTTCCACCAAGGAAACATTAACTCCCACTCAACCAGCCTTCACTTTCCCGCGCTCATTCTCTCTCTCTCTCTCTCTCTCTCTCTCGCGCGCGCGCGCGCGCGCGCACACACACACAGGCACACACACACACAGACACAATATTAATGTATGTGTTACATATATATGGTTAACAGTATGGACTCTGGTGTTCAATCTCATCACCAACTAGATGTGTGAACCTAAATAAATTATATAGTCCATCAGTGTCTCCTTATTTGTAAAATAAAGATAATTTTATTTTGCTTATATCATAAAGTTTTATGTAGAACTTAAAGTTCTAGGCACTATCCTAAGCGTTTTACATTATCACCTCTCTCTATCTTCAGGATAACCCTATGAAGTAGGTACTGTGGTCATTATTTCCCTCTATAGATGAAGAAACTATGGCTCAAAGGAATTAGTGATGTGCCCCAAATCATGCCCAGTCTGTGCTCTGAGCCTTCCTATTACGCGTGCTACCTCACGTGACTTTTGTGAGGATTAGATGAGATGCTGTACGACAGCAGCTTGGCTCAGTGCCTGGCATATCCTCCGGGCTTAATAAAATGTGGCCTGTGTTAAATGAGAATGAGGATAATGTCATCATCGCTCAGAGAATATACTAGGGAGAGACCAAGATGATAGCTGTGGGCTTGACAGGCATCTTGTGGCTGTATTTCTGCCCTACCCCCTGGACTCCAGGGGTGATGGGGGCACAGGGAAGAGGGAGGGTGCCTCAGGCCAGGCAGCTGCGGTGGACTCATCTGTTTACTTCACTACCTGAGCATCTTTATGTGTATGTGAGTGAGAAGGCCAACGAAGGTGGTGGAGTGACCCTTCAGGCTGAGGCTCAGTCACATGACAAGATGAGGACCTGGGGTTTGCCACAGAGGGAGGTGGGTAGAATGAGGATCACCAGTACCCACCTGTGTATATCACTAGAGGATTCTGATCATCAGGTGACTTCCTCTATGTCTTGTGGTAACAAACAAGGGCTCAGAAATCACTTCATCTTTGCTTCTTCTCTGAAATTATGTTTTTCATAAAGGTGCAGAGGATGGCATACATTTATTTTCCTTAAGTACTATGATTATAGGAGCATTGTTGCTGAAATAGACTGATGATAACTTTTTCTCTATTGTCTTGAACAGGGGAGTATTTGGGAAACAAGGTTATCAATGTCAAGGTAAGAAAACATTTTAAAAACTATGTTTAATATTGTTCCCTAAGAAGACACAGGATACATTTCATTAATATTGTGATAAATAACTCTGCAAGTCAAATGAAACCCCTATAGAATTGCAACTTTTTAGTTGTGGTTTAAATTTTGGCTACATTTTAGACAGCGTAGAGGAGACACTTTTATTTCTAAAGCCGAGATACCTAATAAAGTTTAATTGTTTAAAGTTTTGTTTCTGCAATAACATGAAAATAGTGAAAGGTTACGCCATTGTGTGAGCAGTACCGATAAATCTTGAAGCTAAATTTTTGTCTTTTACAACCCCGTTGTTAATAGGGGTGAGAAATGGCACAGTGTTGTTTCTTAACCTGCATAGGGAATAGAAGCTATTATCTCAGTTGCTTTTTGATTTTCTAATTTAAAAAAAATGTGAGAAATGTTCAAAGTTAATCTGTTAATGATCTTGTAGTTATTATGCATTAAATTTATTTTGATTTTCACAGTTCTAAGATAAAACCAATTTACTAGTGTTCCAAATGGGAGGAGTGGAAGAAGGCTCTTACTCAGACTTAACTAGACTGGATTGGTTTGTCTTTTATTTGGGCCACCCTTGTTGTTGGTTTGAGCATCATCACACAGTTTATACATAGGGTACCTGTCTTCTTGATGTGCACTCTACAGATGATTGGTGAAATAGCACTAACATGTCCTGGAGTGGTAGCCTCCATGACAGTAAGCAAATCCTGCCTTCTCTTCTGGAGAAGGTGAGGTAGAACATTATTTCCCTTAGAATGGAATAGGACATACTCTTGGATATAATTTCATTTTAACATGTATGAGCAATTCTACTGAGTTCTCAAATTTAGAAAAAGAATATATAATCAATATGACAACAATAATTGACTTTATGCTATTAATGTCAGCCCCAAATGAGAACATAGTTCACAGGTGAGAATTGATGTCACTTTTTAGCACCTGTCCAGCACAGGGACATGCCTTGTGGTCAACCGTGGTCCATCTTATGCATAGTGCCAGGATGTTTGATGGGCTGATTTTCAGTGGGCCACCTTTTGTTGAAAGAACAAGAAAGAACATTGGTCAGGGTATGTTCACATCTTGGTAAGGGACATAAAACCAAATACCCGGTTTGAGAAGGGTATATACCATGCCAACACTAATCAAAACCAAATAGACAAGGCAGACTTCAGAACAAAGATAATTATCAGGTCTAAGGAGAGGCATTATGTAATGATAAAGGGGTCAGTTTTTCAAGAAGACCTAATGATCCTTAACATGTAGGCACCTAACAACGGGGCATCAAAATACATGAGGCAAAAACTGATAGAACTGCAAGGATATACAGACAAATTCACTGTTAGAGTTGGAGACTTCAATATCTCAGTAACTGATAGGTCCAGCAGGCAGAAAATCTGTAAGGATATCCACAATTTGATCAAATTGACATTTATAGACTACTCCACTTAACCATAGCAGGATGTACATCCTTCTCAAGCTCACAAGGAATATTTATCAAGATAGACCACATTCTGGCATGTGAAATAAGCCTTAACAAATTTAAAAGAATAGAAGTCGTAAAAAATAATAGAAATCATAAAAAGTATCTTTTCAGACCACAGTGGAATTAAACTACATATGAATAACAGAAAGATAGCTGGAAAGCCCCCTAAATATTTAGAGATTAAACAACACATTTGAAATAACACATGGGTAAAAGAAGACTCAAGAGAAAATAATAAATATTTCAGACCAAATGAAAATGAAAATACATCTTATCAAAATTTGTGGGATTCAGCAAAGGCAGTACTCACAGGAAAATTTATAGCATTAAATGCATATATTAGAAAAGAAGGATCTAAAATCAGTAATCTCAGTTTTCATCTTTAAGGAAACTAGAAAAAGGAGAGAAGCTTAAAGGGAGCAGAAGAAAAGAAATAAAATTAAAGCACAAATCAGTAAAATTGAAATTAGGAAAACAACAGAGAAAATCTACCAAATAAAAAGCTGGTTCTTTAAAAAGACCAATAAAGTTGATAAAGCTCTAGCCAAGCAAATGAAAAAAACAAGCAAACCTCAGATGCTTCAGAATATAAGGTTTTTCTGTGTGGGGGATGGTTTTGAGTTTCTCTCATATAAAAAGACATTCTCTGGGAACTTTCAATTTGGTTCTCCTTCAAAATCAGTCTGATGAAAGCTAGATTTGTTTTAAAATATATTACTATTTGCGAACATGTCATTTGCGTTTATGTAGTTAATCCTAAAAACCTCCACGTGTCTTGAAAGATCTTAAAAATAACATATACTTTCATACTGCTTCCTTATACTTGTTCACCTTTTAATGGTAAACTGCACTCTTGTCTGCACTGTGTCAGTTATACAGATGAAAATGGGAGAAAAATGTTATTTGGAAGTTCTAAGTATTCAAACGATTGAGTCATTCTGCAAATATTTAATGAGTGCCTATCTTGTTCAAGGCATCATGCTGCCTGGGAATTCTGAGGGCATTAGAGGCTACTGTGGAAGGTTTGAAATGCAGGGGCAGGGGCAGGCTAAGAGTTGTAAGAGATCCGAGGAGAGAGAGATGGCTTAATCTAGAAGGGGAGCCAGGGGTAGTATATTTTCATGGAAGAGACATTTCTCAAGTTGTGTCTTATTATAAACTTAAGATGTAGTTAGGCGATAGGCAATGAGGATCTCCTAGGGATTGAGCAAGACATGGTCAGTGTGCAGGCGAGGGTGAAGGCTTGCTCCAGGAAGAGCAACCAGTCTAGTTTTTATTGGGACAAAGAGCTCCCCTTGAAGAAAGGTAACAGGTAAGCTGGGGGTAGCTTCTGGAGGGCCTGAAACCTGGCTGGGAAATTTGAACTTGACTCATCGGCAGTGAGATGCCATTGAAGGTTTAGATTGTGGGGCAAGGTGCCCAGAATTACACCAAGAGAGGAGGATTCTTATGCAGGTGGGTGCAGGCAGGGGGAAAGCCAGGAAGGATGAAGTGGGCTCAAGACTTGAGTGCGAATAGTTTGGGTGTGAGCAAAAGCATGAGTTAGGGTGATGGTAATGACCGTGGGAAGGATGGGTGCATTGGATGCCATCGTGTGGGCCAGACACCCAAATCAAGTCACCTGGGCATGGAGCAGCCCTTGTTGACTCCACTAGAACTGGCAGACCGTGAGCCTCTGAGGAATGTATAATCATGCATTTGATTCCCTAGTGTGCACCTGTGTCGTCCATAAACGCTGCCATCATCTGATTGTTACAGCCTGCACTTGCCAGAACAATATTAACAAAATGGATTCAAAGGTAAGAAGGTAGAAGTTTGCTAATTAAGTGCCGACACAAGCTCATGTGTGCACTTCTCTCTCTCTCTCTCTCTTTTCTTGCTCCATCCCCTTTCCACCTCCCTTCTGCACTCCTTGAAGTGAATGGTGGTATCAGAATTGAATTTTTTCTCCTTTTTATAGTATGCTGTTTTTATTTCTATACTTGTGTAGCATGAGCTGTCCTTGAGTTGATCTCATGAATGATCAGCTGGTTACAAGCTCTCAGGATCAGTTTTTCTAATTTGGAGAGAGTTTTGAAGGACTGAAAAGGTCCCTGAATTTGGCATCGAATGACTAGGATTTGAATGCAGAATCCAGCCTCTGCTAGCTAGCTTCTCTGTCAGCCTCAGTCTTTTTTTTTTTTTTCCCCAGCCTCAATCTTTTTTTTATTTCTATTTTTATTTTTTTAAATTTTTTTATTGTTATGTTAATCACCATACATTACATCATTAGTTTTAGATGTAGTGTTCCATGATTCATTGTTTGCATATAACACCCACTGCTCCATGCAGAACGTGCCCTCTTTAATACCCATCACCAGGCTAACCCCTCCCACCCCCCTCCCCTCTAGAACCCTCAGTTTGTTTTTCAGAGTCCATCGTCTCTCAGGGTTCGTCTCCCCCTCCGATTTCCCCCCCTTCGTTCTTCCCCTCCTGCTATCTTCTTCTTTTTTTCTTTTTCTTAACATATATTACATTATTTGTTTCAGAGGTACAGATCTGAGATTCAACAGTCTTGCACAATTCACAGCGCTTACCAGAGCACATACCCTCCCCAGTGTCTATCACCCAGTCACCCCAACCCTCCCACCCCACCCCCCACTCCAGCAACCCTCAGTTTGTTTCCTGAGATTAAGAATTCCTCATATCAGTGAGGTCATATGATACATGTCTTTCTCTTTTTGACTTATTTCGCTCAGCCATAATACCCTCCAGTTCTATCCACGTCGTTGCAAATGGCAAGATCTCATTCCTTTTGGTGGCTGCATAATATTCCATTGTATATATATACCACATCTTCTTTATCCATTCATCTGTCGATGGACATCTTGGCTCTTTCCACAGTTTGGCTATTGTGGACATTTTTCAGCCTCAGTCTTAAAATGGGATTCATATTTCCTTCACGTGCTTTTTTTGTGAGGCTTCCACAAGATAGAATTGATGTGTCAAGTATTTGTTAACTGTAAATTGTGCTTCCTCAATAAGGTGACTATTAGCCTTCTCCAGTGTCTTCCAAAATTTCCAGGAGGATGCACTTCTGTGTATAAATGCTTGACTCTCATCCTCGTCACGGGCACTGCATTCAGCTGGGGTGGGCACATTCTACATTGTGGAGATAGAAAGCAGCTGGAATATTGCTGACAATGAGCCGCGGTTTTACAGATGCATTGGGGAGTCTGACTTTGAGCTCAGCGATTGCTTACAGTACACATACAAGATTGCTAAAGAGTACTTGCAGATGACGAGCCACAGCTTCTATGAGAAAGAGACCAGCAGAGTTCCAAGAGGAGTCATAATTAGCCCACTCCTTGTCCTGTGTGGATCTGTTGTCACCTCAAATGGTGACAGAGACTGTAGTGCATATGCCTACTCTAATTATTTGTTGGAAACAGTTTGTGAGATGAAAGCAGGACCCGTGCCCTCAGACTGTAAAATGCAAATGGCAGGCACAGCCCGGGAGGGCTGAGTAAGCTGCTAGGATGTCACTTTGGAGTGAATTCCTTCTGTGGTTCTGTGCTCACTGGGTGCCACCTTCTCCCCCAGACCCCCACTAGCACGATATCTGGAAAAGCCTGTGCTAACAGCAAGTGTATATGGTCTATAAGAGACCTGTTTAATCCTGAAGTTAAAAGGGTTTAGGAAATAGACATGAGCATGGGGGAGTTGGCAGGGAGAGAAATACAGCCTGAATATAAATGATGATAAAAAAGGTTTTCATTCCTATTTATCTCCCAAAATGGTGAGCGATCTAATGCCCACTACACCCTTTCTTTTTAGTCTTGTTGATTAGAAAATGTGCTCAGCCTGGTGAGGAAAGCCTGAGTACAGTGAAATAATCTCCCCAGCTCAGATGTCATGGTAACACATTGCATTTGGGGGGCTCCTGTTACAGTTTCTACAAAAGATGCTGGCACGGCATCCTAGGTCTTGTCCTTCTGCTTCCTTTTTTTATAGATTGCTGAACAGAGGTTCGGAATCAACATCCCGCACAAGTTCAGCATCCACAACTACAAAGTGCCAACCTTCTGCGATCACTGTGGCTCGCTGCTCTGGGGCATCATGCGACAAGGACTTCAGTGTAAAAGTGAGATGCTGGGGTGCTGGGTACCCACTTCACGAGAACACCGCGCTGCAAGCTTTCGGAGTTCTGTAGGCTCAGCTTCTGACCCAGGACCGATGGTTATAGGCACTTTGTAAATTAGATCTTCATGGTTCTAGGTGCATGTGTCCCTCGTCAGGCATGTAAGGAGAGCCACATCTGGTCCAAAGATTTCCTAACTGTAGATCCAGTCAGTTGTTAAATTCAGTGTTCTATCTAGCTAGCTGTCAGCTGCTTAGTGCTGAGGGCCTGCTAGTTGCTGTGTATTTTCATAGGTATTTGAAAGAGGGAACAATGGGATCTTGGTCAGAAATGGAAGGTGGTAGGAGGTGAGGTGGCCAAGAGAGAGGCTTTGGTTATGAGTAAGAACTGGCAGGAGAGTAGGTCTAGTGACCTTGCCAGAAATAAGCAGGAATGGAGTCAAAGCTCAACGAGAGCTGCCCTGGGTCTTCTCAAAGAGATCGCTAGAGATTGGAGAGGTAGGTGGGGTGAAGGATGTTTCACCTTTGGCCATGGACTTGCACGTCACTCACTGTGCCCAGGGCAGCCTGAGTTTGGAGCTTTTGCCTTAGCAGAGGGTCTGAGAGTAAGGGGTGATTCCCGTCCTGTTAGGAGCTGGGGAGTTGCTGAGTCTTCTCCCATGGGGTGTTGCTGTAACAATCCGGCTGTCTTGGGGCGCAGTTCCCTGCAGAAATACACGCAAATTTCAGCCTGAAGCTTTAGATAAATCCTGAGTCACTGGGGGAGGCGGAGTTGATGTCCATGCAGCTGGACAACGTCCATCAACTACCTGCCCTTACCAAGCCTGCTTCTGCCGACAGAAAGGGACTAGCCACTTGTCTTTAGGAAGGGCAAACTCTTTCATCTCTCGAGAACATCATTTCCTAATTCCTTTTTCCTAGATACATGGAGTAATTCTTTTTCAACCCAAACAGCAACCAGCTCGTGTGTAGCTTTGGTTCAGGCACCGCTTGACCTTCAGCTGGATGGTCTCCCCTGGGCGTGGGTTGCACCGCAGAGGCCACCTTCTGCCTTTGTATAGTTGTTGCCAACATGCAGAGCTGTGCATGGGCTCCCCTGCGTTGTTCTTGTCCCTCGTGGCCTGGGGGGTCGCACACAGACAGTGATCCATCTGTACTTTTTGCTTTGTTTTGTCACTGGTACTTTAGCAAGGACACTGCGGGCTTGTGTGTCTCTGTACCCATCTTCCTGAGGGAGGGGGTTTCCCATGAGGAGCTACTGAAGCTTCAGCCTCAGGGTCCCTCCCTTGCAAGGGCACCTTCCAGAGCTCTCCTCTGGATTGGATATTCTTAAAGAGGGCACCCTAAATCACATACATTCAGACCCCTCCCAACCCCCAAACCTGGATCCGGGCATGCTTCCAGAGATGGAAGATACAGGAATTTGTTGCCTGCTATTTCATTTCTGCCTCCCATCAGCAGGGCCCATGTTAAGAAACTGCGTCAGAACTTCCTGCTGATTAAACCCTGGGTCCCTTCATCATCCCAAGTCCATTTCCTATGCACCAGGAGCGTAGCTTGCTTCTCTCTCCTCTTCCAACTGCCATTTACTTTGACCTTTAAAAAAAAAAAAACCTCGCTTTTCTCCCCCATGAAGTAGTTCGAACCACAGGCTACAAGCACTGAGACCCACAGCCCCACAGGATGCTGTGCCCTGGGCTGGGAGGGCTCCCCAACCACAACAATACTCAGAAAGCAAGCTTCACTTAGAGGTTTTTCTCTCAGAAACACCATCTCCATCCTGTTTGAACAGCGATTTCTATGTGGCATTTAGATGGCTACCTTTTCTTGAGTGATACAAGGAAAAGCATACAGTCAGTTGACGCGCTTCCTTGTTAATTGACTGAAATGAACGTTTTGATTTCTATATTGAATCACGCTGTTAAGTCTGCAGTGACTATTACACATGATTTAGGTGAATGCCTTTCATCAAGTCAACAGGGAAGAAAGTGGATTTGAAATGTATTATTCGTCAGTATGCCAGGCTCCGTGCTGCTACTGCATAAAGCAGTGATGAGACAAACGTCAGGGTTTGCTTTGAGTGCATCCAAGCCTGGATCATTCCCCTGTCATAGTCTTTCAGGTGATTAAAGCTCTTTTTTGCAGCATATGTTGACTTGGCTCCTTCCTGAACGTGGACTCCCTTCTCTTCCCCCCTCCAGTCTGTAAGATGAACGTGCACATCCGATGTCAGGCAAATGTAGCCCCGAACTGTGGGGTCAATGCGGTGGAGCTCGCCAAGACCCTGGCCGGGATGGGCCTCCAGCCCGGAAATATTTCTCCAACCTCGGTGAGACTTGGCTTTCTTCGACGTACTGTAATTTAGAAGTTGTTCAGATGGGGGTGAGTCCGAATGAGTGCCTGCAGCATAAGCAGAGCTCCTCCTCTCAGCAAACACAATGAACGGATTTATTGTATTTTTTTTAAGACCATTTTGTTCCACAAAAAAGATTCTTTATACAATTATATGACAAGAAATAACAAGCATGCAGATGTAGCAGGAAGCAGAAGAGGGATTTTTTTTTTTTTTTTTTTTTTTAAATCAGCTTCCTGTCAGTGTGGTGTGGTGAAGCTCTGGATTCCAGGGCCCTGGGTTACCCAGCAGCTGAGGTGACGAGCAGCTACGGGCCTCAGTAGAGAGGGCCTCAACCTTCTCTAACGGGGTTGAACATGAGGATCTCTGAGATTCTCCCCAGCTCTGGAGTCTCACTGTTCTGCAGTTTTTGTTTATGGATTGTGAATTTATCTCTAAAGTTCAGCGACAAACAGGAGTTCCTTCCTCTCGGCTCCTGGGAGTGGGTGGAGTTGTCCTTTGCTTTGGGCGTGTTTTGTCTCGCAGCCTCCCCGAGTGACCTCCACTCACTGTTGACCGTTAGAGCCTCGACCACTTCCCAGGCCCACGTCCTATTGCTGCCTTCCGGGCTGGGAAAGAGCCAGGGCTCCTGTTGTGGCTTCTGAAAGGTGTAGCTTCATATCTGGCTTAGGAAAATACTAGACTTAACTGTTAAATATCTGTGGGTACTTAGGGAAGTGCAATCACTGTCAAGTTCTTAGTCATCCAGAAAATGTCCATACTCACCACCCCATTTCCTTATTACTGGTTGTTTAGGGATTTGGACTGAAATTGTATTCCCTTTTTCAGGGAAGCATCAGCAAAGTCTAATGTCTAAGCATGGACAGAAAGGCAGGATGCTGATACCAGGAGGGGGATTTCTAGTGCATGGGGTGGCTGCTCCCAAAGGGCACGGATTAAGGGTTTCAGCCTGTACCAGGGCTCCTAAAATGTCATGGGAATAAGATAGACCATGTGGCACAAGCTCTAGAATGGGCAATTCCACTTGTCATTTGTCACTTGAGCCAACGATCTTTAATGTTATGATATTTAAAAATGGAAAAGCCAAAATCACCTGTCATTTGACAGCACAACGTGAAACAGAATCTTGAGTCTAGCAAAAGAGAAGAATGGGTTACAAAAAAAAAAAAAGATTGAGAAATACTGGCTTAAAGTTTTCTAGCCCAACCAGGGGAAGTATTTAAGTGGAGGAAGTGAGATTCAAGCTAGTAAAGTTTTTCTATCTTTGAAATATTTATGATCGGAGATCTGGAGGGAGAAACTACTAAAAACAACTGGATTTTTTAAGGTGATCCATTTTATATCTGTAATCACTGTTTTATTGGGTTGAGTAAGTCAAAGCCTTGTAGGTTCAAGCAATTGCACAGTTGTTGTTTGTTTGAAAACATTACTTAGAAGTTGTTCCAGATAAGCTGGGGTTTTTCAGCTAAATAGGTCAAGAACTTCAGAACGTTGGACTTTTGATCCGTTGCCTAGGGGTAGCTCGTCTTATAAATGTCCCAAGGTGGACATCTGCAAGTCATCTTGCCGTCAGGGAGCTCCCTCGCTGTGACTGGGCTTAGACCAGTGAGATGCGGTTACCCATGGAGGAGGCCATGCCTCCTTCTGGTTCAGTATGGTGAGGCTGGAGCTCTCATCGTGCTCGTGGTCAACTTCCCTAGAGGGCCAGCTGACTGGTATCCAGAGTCTTCAAGATCTACATTTTGGCCCAAAAGATTGCATTTCCAGAAAGTTACCGTAAGAAAATAGATGTTGCTCATGATCATGATGACGACAGCAACTCAGTTCATGTGTATTGAATGTGCCAGGCACCAGTCTAAGTGCTTTATGTGCTTTCATTCATTCCTCATAATCACTTGTGTGTCAGGTGCTATCCCATCCTCTTTGTTAGAAGAAACTGAGGCACAGAGACGATGGGTAGGTAACTTACCCAGAGTTACAGGATTAGGTTACTGAGCTGTGATTTGAACCCAGGCAGCTTGCTTGAGAGTCTAGATTCTTAATCACCCTGCTTTGAAGATTAGCATGCAAGGATGTTCATGATGCTGTTATTTAAACTGGCAGAAGATGGGAGATAACCTGTTTCTAATAAGCAGGGGAATTAATGAATAAACTGTGGTATACCCATGAAACAGAATATTGGACAGCCCTTAACACTCGTGTTCTTGAAGGATATGAAAAATACACATGACAAAGTGTTAAATAAAAATGTGTGTTATGAAACCACAATTTTGTTATATTTTTAAAAATTAATCAACTGTAAAGATAGATATGTGTGTATGTGTAATGGCTTTTTTTTTTTTGAGGGGGACCTCATAAGATTGGAAGTATTTAAAATTTTATCCTCCATACATTTGTTCATTATTCTAGTTTTTATATTAATTTTTATTTCTCTTATATAATTTTAAATATTGTGTAATAAATATTGCTTCGTTCATTCACATCCTGGTATGGATCCTTTGAGCAAATGCGAAAACCGCTCTTTGAACGAAGTGGACACCAGATGGCGCTCTTGGAATCTGACCATCCTGTGGAAAGCCACCGCAAGCCACTGGCGGGACCAGACTAAGGCGTTAGTGTTTTATACATTCCCATTTGAGTTAAAACTGAAACTCTCGGTGGCTTGGATATATTTAAAAATGATTCTTTTCCAGATACAGTAAGCACAGATCAGGAGCTGGTACTGTGTAGTTTTGAATGGCAGAACTTGATCACATGTCCAGCTGAATTGATCTTTCCCCATCTGTTGTGTTGAGAGTTGAGGCAGCTAATAAGGTCTTATCCATCCATAAATGCTTCATGCCCATGCTGTGACTTCTGACTCCCTGTTTTCCTACTCTTCTTTGCAGAAGCTCGTTTCCAGGTCAACTCTAAGACGACAGGGAAGGGAAAACACCAAAGAAGGAAATGGGATCGGGGTTGATTCTTCCAGCCGACTTGGTATCAACAACTTTGAGTTCATCCGAGTGTTGGGGAAGGGGAGCTTCGGGAAGGTGAGTCCTGGCTTCTGACGTGTGTGGGTTAAAGTAAGCATGCTACATGTATGTTGTTTGAGTGTGCATGTATGTATTCATGCTCATACTTTCCAAGTGCCGGGCCCATTCTGCCTCATGTGTTCCCACACCCTAAGAATCTCAAGAGTTCTCACGCCTGTGCTTCCTTCTCCTGCTTTGCCACAGGTGATGCTTGCGAGAATAAAAGAAACAGGAGACCTTTACGCCGTGAAGGTGCTGAAGAAGGACGTGATCTTGCAGGATGACGATGTGGAATGCACAATGACGGAAAAAAGGATCCTGTCCTTGGCTCGCAATCACCCCTTCCTCACACAGTTGTTCTGCTGCTTTCAAACACCTGTAAGTAGGACTCAAATTCACCCTCAGTGGCCTCCTTTCTTAAAAAGATGCAACAATAGGATGTTGAAGATTTCATAAAGAAGTGCATCAGACTTTTGAGGGATGAACTCTCACTGTAGGGCCGAATGGAGGTACCAGTAACTTCTGATGACCTCTGGGAGAAAGTTGAAATCAGTGAACTAACTGCTACTGTCATGTTGTCCTAGAGAAGGATCATCTTGAGGGTTGAAAAGGTCTTTGTACATAAGTCTTCTCTAACAGTGTGAAGGTTACAGAAGTCTAAGAACAGAGTAAATGTCACGGGCTGCTTATCTTGGTGACTTTGACCTTGGCTCTACCCCTAAGTGCTGAGCTAGTTATGACCTGGCCATGAAAGTTCAGATCAGGGTAGGTCCAGAGAGAGAAACTTAATTTGTCAAGTCTCAAGGCATTGCTCCTTGCCTCAATCAGGGACCCTTTGTTTGATTTCTGTGAACTGATCCTGGGATTCAAGTCTGTCTACTCTATCATGGTGCACAATTAGGAATACTTTTGGCCGCACCTAACAGAATACCCGACCAAGAGCCACGTGATAAACGGAAAGGATGAGTTTAGCTCATTAGTACAACCCCTTTTTTCTTGAAGTCTGGCAGTGCCAATGTTAGGGTTGGGTTAGTTGCTCAGTGACATGGGGCATCTTTTCCCCATGGGGCATCTTTTCCCCATGGGGTCTCAAGTTATTTGCCACAGTCCTCAACATCACACCTCATGTGATGGCATCTGAAGCAGGAAGCCCGAGGACAGAGGCACAAGGGCTTTGTGGGCTGCTCTCCTTTTATCAAAGAGACAAGAAATCTTTCTAGAGTTGAGTCACCTGCTCACCCTTAGCTGCACGGGATGCTGGAAGAGCAAATATCTAGCCAAGATAAGCAGGTTTACCCTGATTGGCTTCCACCAACCTTGACTCATCTCTTGGGGCATGGCACTCTGCTGTCTCTTTAGGATTGGACTTGGAACTTGGCTTCTGTCCTCAACAAAGAGGAAAGATGACTCCTGAGAGGGCACCCAGAGAGTCTGCCACAGATATTTCAGAACCTTCTTGAAGTCAAAAGGCATTTTGAGAAAGAGAACCTGGGACACGCTCCTTGTCTCTGCTTCCGTCAGGGCGGTGGAAAGTGTGGTGGGGGCAGAATAGGGACATTCCAGCTGTAAGATGGATCCTGCAGCGCATTTCTAGGGAAAGTGACAGCTAAGCTCGGACCAGAAGGGTGAGTTAGAATGCTGAGGCAAAGAGAATGTTCCAGGGGAACAGCGCCTGCACAGGTGTAGTGGTTAGTGAGAGCGAGAGGTGTGAATACCGCTCAGCACGCTTGAAATATGGGGGTTGGGGAGGGGCATGGAGAGAATGGTTGGGGCAGAGGTGACCTGGGCCCTGCCTGAAAGGGTCTTATAGGCTCTGTTAAGGACCTTAGATTTTAGTCCTAAGAGCAAATGGAAGAAATTTAAGCAGAGGAATGACATATCAGATTGTATTTTTTAACTATAAAAAAAGCTAACTTTCTGCAGTGGGTAATAGGAGCATCCTCCAAATAGCCATTATCCTTTCCCTGAAAGAAACAACTATTAGTAATTTCATGTGTTGCCTTTCAAAGAGTTTTTTTGCACATGAAAGTATACACCCACAACACATAGTATCTATAGGTTTTTTTTTTTTTTTTAAACACAGGTGGTAGCATACTCTGCCCACTATTCTACACCTTATTCTTTTAATGTAACAATATATCTTGGAGATTGTGTCATATTTGTACATATCTAGCTGCCTCATTTTTAAAAAGAGATGCATAGTATTCTATTTTAAGACCATGGCACAATTTATTTAACTTGTTTCCTATTGTTATGTATTTAGGTTGTACCTAGTCTTTTATTCCAGTCAATGTTGCATTGAGTCCCCTTGTACGTTTACCTTTACATGTTGTTCTATTATTTCTATATGACACACAGTAGAAGTGGTTATCGCTTGGCCAGTGGTGTGTGCATTGTGACTGAGTCCAGTCGGCGTTCTTCCCCATAGCAGTGGAGGATGGCTAACATTTTATCACCTATATACCAGGCACTGTTCTAAGTGTCTATGAGCACTGTCTCATTAAATCCTTCGAGGAGCCCTATGAAGTAAGCACCACTCCCATTTTCCAGATAAGGAGACTGAGACCTAAAGAAACTTAACTCCCAAGAGACAGAGGTTTGGACCCCAGGCAGTCTGACTGCAGAGCCCAGGCTCTTCTCTCTCGCTTGCCGTATTTCTAAATTCACATTTCCAAGCCATGGGTGAGACCTCTTTCCCCCACTGTCCCATCATGCCATGCAATCTCTCATGTTGATGATCGGAGAGGTTTAAAAAATGGTTTCTTCAGAGTTCTCATTGGCATTCCTCTCACTGAGTGAGGCTGAGCATTCACAGATGTTTAAGGATCACCTGTGTTCAAATCTGTGCTCTTAAGGACCATGTGCAGCCTGGAGAAGGGGTGGGCCGGGGAGGCTGGGAGCTGGGAGAGTGAGGATGTACTAGAAGCACACACACCCATGCCGTTCAAGCATATTGGAAGGAGCTGGGCCGTCAGCTGACAGCTTCATAGGTCCCGGTTGCCCCTGTACTCCTTCCTCCTTCCCCTCCTAGTCTGGACTCCAGAGGGCCACACCCTCCTCACCTCATGGTCTGTGGTTCATTCCAATGGCCCTGGAGCCCACACAGCCCCTGCTGCCTTACCTGATTCTGGGCTGCCCATCTCTGTGGTCCAGGGTTCCTTTGGAGCTCTAGTTGTGCTCATCCTCCCCACTTCCTGGAGAATCCTCAAAATTCTATTTCCTGTGCTCTGTGCTTTGCCTACAAAAAGCCCTCCCCCATCCTCACCTCTCTCATCCAGCTAATATCTCAGAGGGGAATAGGGTGACAGCTCAGGCTTGAAAACACCCTTGTCAAGAAGATGGTACCATCAGTTGATACCAGTTGTCTGCCTGCATTTCAAGATTGAGCCTCGGGCCCATACCATGAATCAGACAGCCAGACAGGGTTATACTCAGATCATCTGTCCAGGGCCTTGAACCAAAGAGTGGATGGTTTTCTATGACGTTAAGTTAGATGATTTTTACTGGCTGATAACCTTTGAATCAGACAGTTGACAGGCAATTAGTGAACTTAGTCCGGTTGTGCAGTGGCTGTTGTTTCAAGGTATCTAATGAACAAATAAGGAAATGTCTCACACTGAACTCCAGAGGACTTTTACCTTCCAAAGGAAAGACCCATGATTCTATAGAACAGTCTGAGGTCTCAACACAGATTTTGTTATGGTAGAGTAGAACAGGAAATACACTTGGAACAGATTGAGAGCCCAATGAAAATAGCATAAACAGTGCAGAATTTTCTAGAAAAATACATTATACAATATAACAAATTATTGGTGGCCACACGAAATTTCCACAGTGTTCACGTGTAAGGCACTGGAGGGGGTCTTTTCCCTAGCGGTAGTTTCACGAGTGGCCACAAGGTGGCAGTCCTTACTGCAAGGTGATTTTATTTCTCCACCAGAGCTAGGAACCGACTTTGGGGGTTAGAATTTGTGTTTGGCAGTAGATGTCTCCAAAGCAAAGGATAAAAGGAATTTTCCCCTGTCCTAAGTCTAGATGATAAAGTAGAGGGAACCACCCTAAAGAACCAAGTGAATTTCTCTCCTGCTGAGCTAGAGAGACGCAATTTTCATTTTGCTGTAGTTTATACCTTCTCTGCAGCTTGCAAGGTATCAGACTTCATAACATGCATGGCATTTATTTGCTGTGCATCTGTCCATCTGTCAGAAATCCCCAGTGACTATGCCCATTTGCAGTTGAAAAACTAACTAGACGGAACAGAAAATGTTAACTACTACAGGGAATCACAGCAGATACATTACTTTGTAGCTACTCAGTTTGGCAGGCCTTGGCCTCTAAAACCAGATGCTAATCCGTGTGTTATGCTGAACTGTTAAGGTCGGCATTTAGAAGTGACCCGAGGTGAGGTATTAGGGTCACACCCAGCTATCTGCCAAGTATCATCTCATTATAAAAACCCTTAGAGAACTGTTATTCCTCTCATGTCCTGCCCTGTGGAATGAAGTGTCTCTGGGGCCCAGAGACAGGGAGTGGGTAACTTGCGGAGGGTCGCTTGGACTGTAAGTAGGGGCGACAAGGCTCATCTCTGGGTCAGGTTGACCCTGGAGCCGGCTCTGTGCCCTAAACCATCATTGCACATGTCCCTGATTCATCCTCTGCCTCAGCACCTCCTGTCTGCCTCGGCTCCCCTCCCACCTGCTGCTATAGAAGCAGCATTTGCCCTTGGACATGGAAGACCCAAGTTCTTCCAGCTTTGTTTTCCTTGGAGTGGCTCGAGCCTACCTTAAGATTCTTTTGAGCTTTAAAGTTCTCATGGTTAAAATGAAAGCAGGATCGTAGTGAGGGCCAAAGGAGAGAATGCAGAAATGCTTTGTACACGTGCAGCACTATTCAAAAGTGAGTAAGACTCACTGCTGTGATGACTGCCTCCTTCTTTACATCAAAGAAAAATGTCCTGGGGCTTCCCAGGGCCAGCACAGACCCCATATGGAGGGTATGGTGAATACCCAAAAGTAGGAATTTTGGAGCCACTCTTGTGCTTGGCAAAAAAAAAAAAAACATTTCAAATTAGTAGATAATTTATCAAGCTTGCTTCCTAGGATTATGAACTCATAAATTATTGCCTCCAATTCTTTCATGATAAGGCATGTTACTTGCCAATATGTAATTAAATTGCCACCCTCATACATTTGCGATAGCATTATAAATCCTAATAGTTTGTGAATAATTTGATAATCTGGATCAAGACTCATAAAAATGTTCGTACTCTGGGATCTTTTGATTTTATTTCTGAAACCAGCCTAAAGAATAAAATAAATATTATACATAAAGATGTTTAATTTTCAGTGCACTATTTATAAGAGGAAAATATTGGGAACAACTTCAGCATTTGGCAATAGGAGTTGACTGTCGTAAGCATCTAACATCTATTATTTGCTGCTTGCACTTCTTACAACAAACCTGTAGGTCAGGTGCCATTATTATCTTCTTTTTGCCAAGTGATAAAGTACCAAGGGGTTGAGTCACTTGCTTAAAATCTGATATAGTAAATGGTGGAACTAGGAATTTAGAGCCCAGGAAATAATACAGAATTTATGAGGCTCAATGGCAGTTATCCACATCACGTTCTGTCCAAGATGGTGAATTGGCAAACCTGGCTCCTCCAAAGAAAAGCCTGGAAGGAAATTATGCCAAATAAACTGCCAGGGATGGCTCGAAGGTAGTGACAGGATGGATGTTTTTTCATCTTTGTTCTATTTGCTGATTTGGGTCACGGGACTCTATTACTTTAACAATGGGGGTGGGGAGGAGTGAGGCATTATTAAGCCAGGGTGGAGGAGGGGAGGGTCCCTGTTGGGGTGCAGGCCTAGGGAACACCGCCTTCCCTACTCTTCCAGGTGAAATTCACTTCCCAGCCCTCTCATCTTCATCAATGACTCCTGTGTCAGCAGCTGAGCCTCCTGGCATTTGCAGCCTGGAATCCAGGCCTCCCTCACCCCCACCCCCAGCTCCCAGCTCCCAGACACTGGCCACTGGCTCTCCTCCTGGAGCCTCAGCTGAGTGTGGAAGGAGGGAAGAACAAAGACGGGGCAGTAGCAGGAGGGGGAGTGGCAAAGTTACTGGTCAGATGCCTTAGTCTTTGTTCAGAAACCCAGTTTATTGAAGCACAAATTTCCATTTGGAAGACATAAGACACTCTGTGCCTGGTGCCCAAGAGCTGCCTGTCATCTGCAGGACCCAGGCCCAGGTCAGAGAGACAAGCCATGCAGGAGCCTCTCTTTTTGGGAATGCTCCCCTTTGTGTTTGCAATCCGCTGCATTCAGGTGGGCCACAGAATGCATGATCCCTTCCTTGACAGGGACAGAAGCCCAGCGCTGTGGATTTCTACTGCCACCCATCCTCTACCTGTCCAGCTTTTGGGGGGGGAGGAGGGAGTGTCCCCAGGGTGTCAGCCTGCAAGGCTTGTCCACCAAGCAGTGCGCCTCGAGTTCTGGCAGGGACACAGCCTTCCAGAAGAAGCCACTCCTCAAATGTTGGTCAACAAAGCAGAAATCCTACTTCCCAAGGTTACGGTGTCCAGTAATCTTGCATACTAAACGCTGTCCACTTACACAGCTGCCACACGATGCTCTCAGTATATTTAAGTTGTACTTAAAATAGGTTCTGAAAATCACCTGGCAACATGAATGCACGGGGATATTACTCACTCTGCTGTTACAGGAAATATTAGCAAAGGAGTGTGTTTGTGAGAGTGTGTGCGTGCGTGCGTGTATGAGACAGATGAGATAGCAAGTCATGTGGCTCTGGAATGAATCTTTCAGAATTTTATCAGGCAGGCGACTACACGGCCACATCCAGAGTCAGAACTCTGAGTTCTACTTCTGGCTTAACTCATAGCCCCCTTGTTTTTAGGAAGGTCTTGGCATTTGATTTTTTTCCATATAAGCTCTTCCGCCTGAATCTGTGTTTTTCTGTCATGGACTTATGAGTCCAGAGAGTGACCCTGCAGTTAGCTTCACACACGTGGTGGGTGGGAGGCTGCAGCCCCGCCAACCCCCCCATCCCCGCGCAGCACCCCGCGGCCCCGCCAGCCCCCTCCGAGCAGCCCCGCCAGGCCCCCACGCAGCCCCGCCAACCTCCCCGCCAAGCAGCCCCGCCAGGCCCCCACGCAGCGCCGCCAGCCCCCACCCCCCCCTCCCGGCCCCGCGCAAGCCCCTGCCCAGCCGCCCCCTGCCAGCGCGGCTGCGCAGGGGCTGCCAGCCTGGCACAGTCCCCCACGGCCCCACGCAGCCCCGCCGGCCCTGACCCGTTCCAGGCCCTCCAGCTATCTTTCCCCTTCCTGGGTGTCGAGTGGGTACTTGGCAGCAGTGGCCAGCCTGTTTGTCTGCTGAGCTGCGGCCAGAGACTGGCCTAGAGGAGAAGGCACACTGGGCCCCTGCGGTGGCGTTCCCTGTGGCGCTCTGAGTTACAGTGACATTCCGGACTAGGGGAAGAGACCCCGGGACCGTGGTTAGGTGAGGAGAGGGCAAAGTGCAGCCAAAAAAGCTAGAAAGGACAAGGGTCTGAAGAGGCCTCCGTTAATGCCTTTAGAGAGCTGGTGGATTCTTAGAGCCTGAGTGGTGTCCGCTTGGTAGAAGGGAAGGGTGAAGAGGAAAGGCAGCTACTCTTCGTTGAGACTTTAGTGTGTGTTCTAGGTGCTTACATTTGTTATAGGTGCCTATACAACTGTGCGTGTTGGCATTTCATGAACATCTATGCCATGAACTATCTCATTTAATACCCAAAGCAATCTAGGGTGGTATAGATATTATTATCCTCATTTTAAAGATCTGGAAACTGAGAGGTCCAGAGAGGCTAAATAACTTGCCCCAGATCACACAGCAAGCAAGAGTCAGACCATGGATTCTTAACCAGGTCATCCAGCTTAATAATCCATGCCATTACCTTTAAAATACCTCACATAGAAAAAAAAAAATACCTCACATAGAAATGTCTTCTCCCTGGAAGGTGTGCTGAGAATAGCATCATTAGGCAGGAATAAAGGCAGTTTTTTTTGTTTTGTTTTGTTTTACAATATCTAGTTTTGTAGCCTTTTATGAAGCACCTAAGGATATATCCTCTTATCTGTTTAGAACTAGGTTTCCTCCTATCCCTGAGCAATGCCTACCACAAATACTATTTGATCTGTTTATGGGTCATTTGTTATAGTTTGCCTTTGGCTCAGATCAAAATAGAAAATGAGCCAGAACATGGTGTTTCCCAGTTGGGCATGTTCCCAACTTATTAATAGTGTTCCATCTGGGGACAAAATGCACATAGACCATCTCCAGGCTCTGGATTTCCGGGGGTGGGGGGGCGGTCACTTGGGACTTTTGCTTCTGTCCTCTTGGGCTTTCTGTGGATACTAAACAGGGCCATGTAAATGAATGGGAAATAGGAGAAGCTGGAGTTCGTGCTGTTCTTTTGGCTCTCCCTAATTGGGTAGGACTGCCAGGAGACTTGGCGTGACGGAGGGGTTTGAAAGAGTTGGCATGCTTTTCAATTTGAGGTTGTTTGGTTGTAACTGGCCTTGTTGTCACTGGCCGTCGTCAACACTGATGATCTGAGGATCATGGAGACCTGCTGCCTCCACGTTTGGTAAGATGGTGTATGGATTGTGTGTCATTTCCCTGGATGTATCCAAGATATGCCCTGGTCAGAATTGGCCCCATCCTTCCCGATGACTGTCGAAGCTTTGTGGTGGTGAGTGCTTTGTTATGGTTTTCCCTGACTGTGCCCGGGAGCCTGCCAGACTATAGATGTCCTGGCCTCAACAAAGCCCTGTGTTGGAGCACGAGGTTTGAAGTGCCCGGGTTAGCTCCAAGGAGGAGAAGGTGACGGGCCTTTCGCCAAATAGTTTAGTGAAAAGTCTATCCGTTCATGATCGCTCTGAGTGCTAGCAAGAGAAACAGTCAGTCCTCTTAATCCTCAGTCTGGTTGGGAAGAGAGGATTAATACCCATGGAATAGCAGGATATGGTAGATAGTGTGGACTCAATACGGTTATTATGCTACAAAAGGAGAGGTAGTTGAAAATGAACACTGAGCTCTGGGGGAAATCTTACCCGTGTGCCCGTGTCTCCTCAGACATGTAACCAACCTTGTAGCTACAAGGCTAACCAACTAGCATCTGAGCTTTAAGCAACACCAAGCGGCGACCTGCAGGTGTTTCCCTGGGCAGGTGGGTTGACTCCTGCCAGGACTGACTGGGACATTCAGGGCCTCAGGCTACACCTGTGAGTGACTGGAGGGGGGTCCACCCCACCCTGATCGCAGAATTGTGCAGTGTAAAAACCTGACTGCTCTGGGTGGAAACCGTAGACGGTGATATACTCTAGCTTTGAAACCCTTGAGTTCTCTGTTGTTACTTCATCACTGGTAAGTGCCCAGCTGGGTCCATCTTTTCTAAGCCCAAGAGCTACCTCCCCAGGGCCTCTCGCGACCGGTCAGCCTCGCCTGGCAGTGTGATCTCAGCCCACCTGGCAGTCTACAGAGTCGCCCCCAGCAGGTGAGGGTGAGGAGGTATTTACTCATTCTGCACATGTGCACTGAGTGCCTTCGAGGTTTGAGGCTCTGCTGGAAGCCCCGCGGTGGCGGGGGAGGGGGGTGGGCAGCAGGGAACAAAACTGGGCAGGGACACCGTCGGGAGTGGCTGCTTTCCTTCGGAGTCCGCAGGCCTGAAGCAGCCCAATCAGCTGGCAACCCCCTCGGTGGGTTGGTCCACAGAAGGGGGAATGTCAATCGGTGCAGCCACTATGGAAAACAGTATGGTGGTTCCTCAAAACATTACAAGTAGAAATGCCACATGATCCAGTAAGTCCACTATTGGGCATTTACCCCCCCCCAAAAAACCCGAAAACACGAATTCAAAAGGATATCTGCGCCCGTATTACTTAAAACAGCCGGATAGAGCACTTGTCTGGGAGCTACATTTGCATTTGAAGCACACACCTATTTTTACTTGGGTGCCGTGAATTGAGGACCTGGTGAGGATTAGTGGGGGGGGGGGGGCTTAAGCTGTCAGCACAGCCTCTGCTCTACCCTGGGTCCCGTAGGTCCTGTTGTGCTACTGGGCGTGGGGGCCCAAAGCACGAGGCACAGCAGGAGGGCTGCAGCCCAGCCTGCTTCCTTGCTCCCCACTGCCATGGTCCAGTCATCCTCATCCCGCTGGGTAAACTGGTCTCTTCACGGACAGCCCTGGCGCGGGGCTGCTGAGACACCAGCTCCCCCACTTAACCCCGTGCCTGTGCCCGTCAAGACTGACTGCTCTGGGGCGGGGTTCCTCTTCCTGCCTTCTGTTGTCAGCTGATACCTCGGCCGGGTCTCACCAGCAGACCCTCCCCTCTCTGCTGGAGGGCTTCGGCATGCCCTTGTCTTCCCTTCGGGCCACCCAGCGAGTTCCTGTTTCCTTTCTGTGTGAGGCATCCAACAACTTGTAGTTGGTTTGTACTGCGAAAGAGCCTGCTGTGTCTCCAGCTCACTCCTGCCCACTCCTTTAGGATGGCCTGTAATGATTTATGGCTTAGCTGTTATGAAGGGAGCCTTGGAACCTTTCCCAGAGTCTCTTAATTCCATTCTCATGGTGTATGAGATTTTAAACATTAAAATGATGTAATATATAATTCCCAACCAAAACAAAGGAGGAAAGTCAGTCCAGCAAAATTCCTCCCCTCTTCCGAATACATGTTCCCTTCCTGGGCCGTGGACCATGGGAAGCTCCTTCATCTGCTTCCTTGTGCTTCCTGTCGCCTCCTCACTCCCAGGGAGCCCTGAGCTGTGATCAGCTTGTGAAGTGGGGACTGGCCAGTGTCCACAACAAACCCAGACCTTCTAAACCAGGGTCTGTTGACCAGTGGGTGAAAGGCAGTTCAGAGTGTGTCGATATAACCAACAAGGTCAAGAACAGATACAGCAGAGCTGACCGAGAGAACGGGTCAAAGTTTCTCTTCTGGAAGCCTATGGAACTGAGGAACTGCTCCTTAACTTGATCTGTTGCCTTGTACTTGGGCTTCAGAACAGATCTGAAAGCAGGAAGCTCCCTTCCACCTGGCTCAGAACTTTATCCCCACTACTTTGACCTTCATCAACAGGTCAAATAGTTTGAACAACCGAATGCCTGGTGCATTTTCAACCTTTCCAGTAAAAAAAAATTCACTTATTTGCATAATGTAATGTCATTTGCCCACTGCTAACACTTGGGGCAGGGTAATCCTTTCTAATGGGGGTCTGTCTTATGCACCGTCAGATCAGGGGCATCCCTGACCTCTACATGTGCGTAGCATCTCCCGACTTGTAACAACCAAAAATGTCTCCAGACATTACCAAATGCCCCCTGGGGGGAGGAAGCTCTGCTTGCTTGAAAACCACTGCCTTCTCTGAATGTCAGGTGGTCTGTCCTAGGTCTAAGAAGTTAAGCGGACTAGAGGATCACTTGACTTTTTACAGGGGCCGAAGCAAAGTGTGTCACACCTTCCTTATAAAATTAAAAGCATTTCTATTTTATTTTTTCGGAGTTTGTAGACCAGCAAGGTTCCTGTTTTGGGGCTTGTGTCAGTTATCAGTGGCTGCACTGTGGCATTCACTCAGGCTCGGGCCCCGGGCTGGGAGGAGGCCGGGGAAGCACACGGCGTCTGTTGGGCGGAAGCCCGGGTTAGCACCCTGCCCGCAGCTCTGAGCAGTGGAGCCTGCTGCGATAAGACAGACGTATCAGAGCTGGGGCGGCTAGGGAGCCAAAGATGAGCTCAGTGAGCATATATCTATAAAGGGTTATGTTTAAAAGCCAGAGATTGAAAGCACAGCTTCTCTTATTTTGGCATTTAATGATTATGCTTCAGTTCTACCATCAAGGTGTGGAATCAGTCACTTTTTATGAAAATCGTCTCCACCCAGAACTGAAAGAGGTGCCAGCCTATCTGTGAGTCAGATTCCCATCCCATGTGTGATGCATATGACTTGGATTTTACAAACAGAGATAATCAAAGCTTTAAGAAACATTTCTCAACCAGCCTAGAAAAATGTACTAGTAGCAGTCCAAGTGTGCTTTGGGGGAAGCACACTTGCTATTTTCTTTTATTTGTTTTCCATACATGGGAGTGCTCTTTCAACTTAAAGTCACAGACACCTTAGATGGTAT
This sequence comes from Neomonachus schauinslandi, assembly GCF_002201575.2. Taxonomy (NCBI): domain Eukaryota; kingdom Metazoa; phylum Chordata; class Mammalia; order Carnivora; family Phocidae; genus Neomonachus; species Neomonachus schauinslandi. The sequence continues at coordinate 38,047,750 of NC_058411.1, read as the reverse complement.
CTTCAGGGCTGAGTACTCTCTAAATATTGAAAGTAGACCCTAGCCACTAGACGCATTGGCTGTTTCTCTATTGAATGGTAATCTACCTAGCTTGCATTTTTAATTCAATTCAGTAAATGTGTCCTTAGCATACATTGTGTGCCAGGGACTGAAGACATAGGGAAAAACAAAGTGTGGACTTGCCCTCTGATTGCTTTCAATCAGGGATCACCTTCAATACACATGCCTATAACCGTGTGATAGAAGAAAGTCATCACTTGGCCCTTGCAGAGGTTGAAAGGGCTCTGAGACAGGAGGGGCTGTCTGAGCTGTGTTTTGAGGATGAATATGAGCCCTGCAGTCATGGAGGGGGTGAGGGGAAGACAGGGAACAGGCCTCCCAGACAGAGGTAATAGCAGTGCAAAGGCACAGAGGATTAAAATGTATGATGTGCTCAGGACACCCCAAATAACTTGATGCAGCAGGATTATAGGAGAAGAAATGTGGGGAGTGAAGAAGCAAAGTCCTAATGGGTCTGACATCCTCTGCTTAGTAGCTAAGCCTCAATCATGGAGGTGAAGGGAGCTGGAAAGGGTTTTAAAGTCAGAGAGCAGTGTAAGATGTGCATTTTGGGAGGCGCTCTGTGGTGGCCATCTGCAGAAGAAGGAGGCCAGGGGGTCGCAGACCTGGTTAGGATGCTGAAACAGTGGCCTGTCAGACCTGCCTGCTCCAAGGCAGTGGTCATGGGAGTGGAGTCAAGGAAACACTAAGGAGGTGGAATCGTTGAGACTTGTTGGGTAAGAGAGTGGGACGAGTGGCCAGAGTTCTGGCCAGTTAGGAGCCTGGGGGGATCCGAATATGATGAACTTACTTAGCAGGAAACCTAGTGGTAAAATGTTTGTTGCTCAGAATCATGGTTCAGATGGGAGATTGGATTTGGTGTCCTCAGTGTTCTCTGGGTATAGTAGAAAGTGTAATTTAACGTATTTCAGTAGGTGTTCTTATGTGGAGAGGAGAGAACAGCGGAGAAAGGAATTCTAAGCAAGAGTGGAAGAAGGTCGCAGAAAGAAGAATCAGAAGGAAGTGGTTTCATGGGTGGAAGAACCAAGTGCCAGATGAAGTCAGTTCACCAAAGGCCTTGAAGCTGTAACTGGATCTGGAATGAGATTGTTGGTGCTGTTGTCTTAGTCCCTGCTCTGGTCCTTGGGGTTTGTAGGGCCCTTCGGAAGTCCACTACAAGGTTAACACGATAGCCCCTCCCCTGGCTAAGCCTTTTAATCTATTTGTAATTACTTTGCCCTCATCTTATTAGACCATGCCTCTTTTACTTTGGTCACCCTACCTGTGTAGTTAGGTTTGCATCTTTCTTCCTCCACAGACGGTGAAGATCAGTATCTGGCCCGCAGTGCAGAAAGGTTGGAAAGGGACTCGTGGCAAGGGAGCATCGTTTGCTTGAACACATCTTGTTCCCCAGCTAAAGGGCCAGAGAAGAACGTATCATGGCTGTGCTAGAAGATCCAAACTCAAAATAGCTCATGGAATGAATCCCAAATGGAAATTCTGCAGGGACCCCAACACCATAGAGCAGAGGAAGGAACAGATGCTTGGCCAGCAGGTTCCCAGGGGTCCTCTCTAGGCGGACAGAGAATATTCTTGGCCAGATTTGCTACTTCTCTAACTGGGCAAAATGTTTATTTAGATAACTGTAACCCAGAATCTCCTCTTGTGAGGCGGACCTGTCTAATTCATCCAGAGATCATAGGAAGAGATGAAATCTTGCCTTAAGAGGTTGCAAAGTTTAGGAACTTCTGTCATGAAAAATAATCTAAATATGTAGATGGCATTTTTACTTTTTATCCTATAGCCCTGTATAAACTAAATCCATAAATATCTTTAATAGACCTTTTTTTTTTTTTTTAAGATTTTACTTATTTATTTGACAGAGAGAGAGGGCGAGAGCAGGAACACAAGCAGGGGGAGTGGCAGAGGGAGAGGGAGAAGCAGGCTTCTCACCGAGACAGAGCCTGATGCGGGGCTCGATCCCAGGACCCTGGGATCATGACCTGAACTGAAGGCAGATGCTTAACGACTGAGCCACCCAGGCGCCCCAAATAAACCTTTCTCTATTTGGTGCTTAAATCAAAACCTTGACACACAGAATTGTACCATGTGAAATAATGATTTAAAGGAATCCTATTGTGCATATTTTTAAGTGATCAAACCTTTTTTAAAAAAGTGAATAATAACCTAAGGTATCTTCCTCGTGAATCTAAGTTCAGAATTTAGATTTGTGTGTTTAATTCAGAATTAAAACACCATGCCCAGTTGGCAACAATCTGTTGCAGGTTTCCAGGCTAATAAAAATGATCTTTATCATGGTATAGAAAGTAGACTATTCATACCACATCCTCTTATTTCCATTAACTTAATCGAAGTCTGGCTAATTGTCGGACTTCATAGAAATGGCACCGGGAATAGTATGCAGCTGTTAAAAAATCACAGTTTAGTGACAGAGTACTTCAGGAGATCTTATGTAATGTAAGTGAAGAAAGAAGGATGGGTTTTTCATGTTCTCTTTTTCTCTTTAAAGAGTGGCAAGTTTAAGTAGGAGGTAAGGGGTGAAGAAATTCTAGTTAAAAACTTTTTGTAAATTTCTTATTTGCCCTGAAATCTCCAGTTCCTTGGATCCTAGAAGCCACAGATAGTTTTGTTTCTCCTTGTATTTGGATTTCTATCTCTGGGTGTCAGGATTATAGGTGATTTATTTTCATTTTATTTATTTTTCCCTCAGTTTTCCATGTATTTCTTTATAACTACATTTGAACTATGCACATGCAATTACTTGTAAAAGCAGAGAAAAACCATAGCTTTATAAATCAAGGGAAATGAAGTGATATGTCAAGCAGATCTGCTTCTCTTCCTGAACTATCCCACAAACTATTTTAACTACCGGTAAGGTACTTCACTTCTTTGCGGTTGGCTCACATAAAATGGATGGATAGAACTAATCTTGGCAGTTGTTCCAGCTTTTCTAATGTTCTAGTTTAAAGTGTATTAGAAAACAAAAATGGCCTCCTGTCATGTTAGCTCCCCAGGTCCAGGCACTAAGCTTGGTGGTATTAGAGATACATCGTTTAGATCTGGGCTCTGCCTCCATAGATTTCAGGTCCTTCATAGAAAACAAGACTAGTGCACAAAGGCAGCTCAGCCCAGTGAGACTGGGCGAGATGCGTGTGGACCAGACGTTGCTCTGCCAGGAAGGGGGAGGACTTAAGCCCCAACATTGCTCTATCGCCAATCATATATTGACTGCTTACTTATGCTTTAAGGATCTTCTGTCTCAGATGCCTCACCGTGTGTTGAACTACAAGTTAGATCACCTCACATCACCTAGTCTGGTACATACATCAGTGAGCCTTGTCACATTTCATTACAAGGGATGGCCAGTGCGTTCCGTTTACTGGGAAAACACTTGGTCTTTGGAAAGAGCTGTGTGTCCCTCCAGCTTCGAAAGAGAACAAGGGCTTGTTCTATTGGAGACATATTTCACCTTCCCAAAGACTAGTCTCTGAGCTCAGATAGGATGTATCCTGCCCGTGGACTCGAGAGAGGGGGGCTGAGTGATTGGATTAGCAGTTGCTGTCTTCTGGGCTACCCAAAATGGTGAGTCAAAGAAAGAAAAATGAAGCCATTAGATTCCCTCTCCTTGTTTCTTCCTTGAAGGCTTTGTGTAATCATTCTTAATGTGGTTAAATTTAAGTTGTTTCCAGTTCAGGCATGGTGCAATCAGATTTCCTCATGAGGGTGCTTTTCCACTGTGACCTCTTTGACGTCAGCAACTGTTTCCTGTTGATTTGAACTCCCTATTCACCCCGTGGATGACTTGGTTGGAGAAAAACCATAAAGCAAGGAGCACTTACGAGAAATTCAACACAATGCTGTTACCGGAGATTTCCTTGTGCTTGCCCACAGCCAGTCAGTGGCACTCTATAGCTTTTGACAGAGGATTGATGTGTTATTGATTCAGAAATAATTCCAAAGCAATTCTTTTTTTGTTTGTTTGTTTTTATTTATTCATGAGAGTCAGAGAGAGATAGAGAGAGGCAGCGGCAGAGGGAGAAGCAGGCTCCCCGCCTAGCAGGGAGCCCGATGCGGAACTCGATCCCAGGACTCTGGGATCGTGACCTGAGCCGAAGGCAGATGCTTAACCATCTGAGCCACCCAGGCGTCCCCCAAAGCAATTCTTAAGACTTGGTTAGGTAAGTCTAGATGTGGCTCTTAGCTTAAACATCACCTTAAAGCAATCACTAAATTAGTCATTAACCTTAAATGTTGCTTCTATTCTTTGAATTATTTCCAAAAGGTAATCTGCATCCTCACTGTAATACATCTTCAACTGAGATTTATATCTGTGGATTATGTGTAGGGACTAGGGATTCTTGATTTAAAGAGAAAAATCTTCTTCATCTGTTGATTAGAGTGACTCAACTTTAGGGAGGGGAGAAGAGCTACTACAAGAAGTCTCACTATAATATGTTAGGATTCCATTTGCTTTTCAATAATAATTATAATGATTATAAAGCTCTTAAAGTAGAGAATATTATCATCTGATATTAGAAAATTAGAACACTTGCTGGAACCGAAACCCTTGGTTGACGTTTTGGTTATCAAATCCAGTTTTGTAACCCCTTGCTTAGTATTCACTTCCCAGAAAGAAAAGTCCTCCTTAATAGCTCAAGGCCATGACCATGCCATATCAGGAAATGCCCTACACCCCTGCAACTGGCTTGACATCCCCCTCCAGATTCCTGTCTCATACCCACAACTGCAGTTTCGGCTGCTGTTTCATTCCTGCCTTCTTGTCAGCCTGAGAGCCCCTGAGCGAGGCCCCATCTCTGCATCCACGGCAGAGGGCTCTCTGCCCAGGACGCTGCAGCTCCCCTGGGGGGGGGCCAGAGCCCCAGGAGCAGCCAGCCTGTGGGGCCGAAGCCAGAGTGGAGGTGGCAGTGATGGTGAGGGTGATATTGGCTTACGCTTACTGAATCCTCGCTGTGTGCCTGGCACTGTTAGAAACTCTTAGCTTAAATCATGTAATCCTCACACACCTGGGAGTTCAGTCATCTTATTATCCCTGATTTGCAGATGGGTGTTTCGAGAGAGTGAGAGAGAGTGAGAGAGCGAGCTGGTGACACCAGGGACTTGGGTGCTGGGCACAAGGTCTCCTAGAATAAATTTTAGCCCCTTTGCATGATGGAATAATAACAATTGTTTGTTTGTGGAGACTCTTCTGGGCCTGGCTCTTATGAGGCACTTTGCTTTTGGTTTAACCCTCACTGGATCACTGCAGTCATAGGTGTGGTTATCCCAGATTTATAAGAAGTAAACCTCCCGCCCCTTAAGAACTGGTGTGTGTTTCAGTTAAAATTCTCCTGGGAGCAAGTAACAGAAAGCAACTTAACCAAGGTCCTGCAAAAAAGGGAGAAGTGAAAATAAAGATCCAGAGATACAGGGCACGGTGTTCCGTGGAAGCTGGGGGCCAAAATCGTCCAGCTCTATTTAGGGATCTGAAACTGGAAAGGCAGGAGGAACCCAGGGAGCTTCTTTCTTGGTGCCCGCATGCTCCCTCATCTCTTGTCTCTGCCTCACCATATGTTTCTGCTTCATTTTTTTCTCTCTCGTCCTTCTGTCCATCCATCCGTCCATCCATCCCTCCAGCTATGCTTTCAGGACTCTGTTTTACAAGGCATTTCCCATGGTCTCACCACAAAGATAGCCTCAGCTTCCCAATTCATGTTTCCTCACTTCCTGCACCCTGCACAGCCTAAATCAAAACCTCTCCATCTCAGTTCCAATTTTCTGGGAAAGGGACCGGGAAGAGAGTGGCCAGCATGGTCCCCACTAGCTGTTTGCAGGATGTCCAGCATTTCCCCATGTGACTACGCCAGGGCAGTTCTCTGAGAAAGTGATTAGTGAGCTGAACAGACACCCCTAAAGGTGCCCACCACAGTGACCCTGAAGGACATCCCCCCTGGTTCCTCTGCGGTCACTCTCCCTAGGTGACATCACCTTGTTGCAGGTCTCACCTTGGTGTGTCACTTTCATCAACCCAAGCCTTTTGTCTCAAACTTTTCTTGATGCAATTGCTCATCAGTTTTAATTCTTAAAGAACAATCTTTCTGAGGGGCTTTAGGGCATGCACACTGCTTGTACCTAGAGCCCCTATCAGTACAGGGGATATTTTTTATCCCCCTTGACCTGGAGAAATAGCAGGTCTGAGCTGATAGCCAGGACTGACTTGGCCCAGGCTACAGTGGGTTAATGCAGTGAGGCAGGGGATGACAGGAATTCTATTATTAACCAGGCAGCAGCTCCTTGGCCTCCTGTAATCCACACTGAGGCCTGGGACAAAGGGATTTCTGAGTTGCTTTTATTCCCTCAGGTGTCCCTCACTCGTGTTAATGACTTGCAATTGTGGTTGGTTGAATGGGGGGGCAAAGGAGGAGCAAGGGACAGACAAAGGGCTGGGCCTCTTGGCTTTAGAACTGAGGTTAAACCGGTCTGGTCTCTGGGACCTGGGGTTTCTTACCATGCAGGTTGGGGCAAAATTTACCTTAGCAGAACCAGAGGCCTCAGGGAAAGCTCTGCAGGTATCCAGACTCAGTTCCTAGGAAACTGGACTTCAGAAAAGCTGGAGTGGCTATCTACACAGGCTTAAACACAGAAACCGTCATCTTTGTAATCTCTGCCTCGGCTGGGATCTGGAACCTCTTCCCTGCCCCATTATGCAATGCCTCCCTCAACTCGGGGGTCCCAACAGATGCTTCCTCTCCTTGCTTTACAGTTGAGTTTGTGAAGCATAACTTAGCGTTCCTCAGGTAATCGGGGAGACTCGTTCTTCAACACACAGACAGAGTGGAGTTGTAGGTAGGAGATTGTCTTCTACCTCCTGTCAGAACTTCAAATACACGTCTCTGCTTTGTAAGGGGCACTCGCGAAATACAGAAGATTTCCTTCAGGTTGCTGGAATTCATTCCATAGCAGGAGCATTTAGCCGACTGATTTGTTTTTGTTGCGGATATTGTTTTAGCGCATGTGGCCTGTCCAACACTCACGGGAGTCTTTTTCAAGCTGAGCCCTGTCGCTGCCACCTGTGGAGCTCTGGGACCCAAACCAGAGGCGATTGTACCTCATTTGGGATGTTATCCCCACAAGCCTGATGGGGCCTGGTTACTTCAGGCCTCCGAGAGGCCACAGATAGGGTGAAGAGAGGGGCTGTAAAGAGAGGGTCTCCTCTCAGCAAAAACATTTGGCAAGTTGATGAACCCGTTTTTATCTCCCTTGTGATATTAATTTAGGTCTTTGATAGCATGGACCATTACTTTGTGTTAAGTCATTATTTTATCTGGCTGGCTTGTTTCCCTTTCCTGCTTGCTTCAAGAGTTGTATGTAGCCCTGGGGGTGAGCGTTGTTCTAGGTGGTGCCAGACAGGAGGTTCGAAGTGCAAGTCTGAATGGAAAGAAACCCCTGGTTTCTCAGTTCTAAGGCTTATGACTTGGCCGCACATCACAGGTGGCTGTGCCCCTCTGGCCCTCCTGCAGTTTCTGAGAAGCTCCCTCCAGCGCTGGGCCGAGAAACAGATGAAAAGGTGAGACAAGAAGGCAATATCTCCTCCCCCAGATTTGGAATTCAGCCCATGCCCTGGCTTTTCAGGCTTGAGACATGAGACTGATTTGGGGGGAACTAGAAATGGATGAAACTGCCCTTACAGTGCCTTCATCTCTTTGATGCCTACTGCCCTAGAGACTCTTGACAGGTACACTGACGTCCAGCAGCCTAAGGAATAGCCACTTACCTACTGACCCAGTTGCTGCCATCAGGTATTTCGAGCTCTCGTAATTCATGTGACTGCCAGTTCCAGCCATGAGGAAGGCGAACGGGCCGGTTAACAAAAATGTGTAAGGCTGATCAGCTTGTTGAGGGGTGGTTTGGGTGGCTTTACCACCTGAGTCTTCGTCAGGTTCCCCTTGGCCACCCCCTCCAAATGAACACAGCATCGGCGTCACACCTGCCCGAGCGGATGCAGCTCTTAGACGAGTCTCGGTTCCATGCTTACCCTCCATCCCACTCCACCACTGACCTGCTCTTTCCATGAGAGTCCTTCCCATAGAGAAGAGAAAGAACACTGTTGCTCATCAGAGCTCGTCCCTCCCACATCGGCCGCTCCGCTTGCCCGTCACACCCAGATGAAGGCCATCGGCTCAGTCCGATGGCTTATTGTGTTGAGCTTTCAGTTGGCTTAGATCGGCCAACGTGAAGAGTTGTTTTGTTAGTGTTTGGTTTTTGTTTTCATGTGTGTGAATTTTGCCATTCTATTTTTACTCTTACATTCATGCTTCTCATGAACAGAGAGAAGTTTCATAGAGCCAGGGGATGAGAGAAGTTTCATAGAGCCAGGGGATTTTTTTCCCTTCGAATTAAGGTCTTACTGAAAATCAGGAATAGAGAGGTCATGAGTTCTGTTTTCTGACTGGGAAGACCTGATGAAACCAGAGGTGACTCGGAGCATGAGCGAGAGCACACACGCCCTCTGTCCACTGCTTGGCTGTGGACGTGTGGTAACACTGAGCAAAACAGGAGGGCTTAAAACCACAAGGAGAGATGAGTTCTGAGTACATGTCCTTTGTGAATTGGCAAATGCCAATTTCCTTACCAAATGACCTCCCACCCTCCTACCCCTAAAAGGATGATGGCTGGCCCTGTGGGGTGATCCCGTAGGCCTTAGCTTGCATGTCACTTGCTCGGAGAGACCTCCACGGACCCCCAGGCAGATGACCAGATGTCCCTGCTTCCTCCACTTGTCCTTTACAGGATTTACCGGAATTTGTATATTTACCTGTGTATATAACTCCTTGTTGTGTTTTTTTGTTTGTTTTTGTTTTTTTTAAAGTAACGTGTGTCTCCCACACCAGACTATGTGGGTAGAGGTCATATCTGTTTTATGCCCTTTCTACTCTCTGTTTGATCCCCAGCACCTCATTTGGCACCAGGCTAGCTGTGGACTTCATAAATGTTAGTGGAGGGAGTCAGGAAATCCATTGATCTTAAGGGTTCCTGAAACATAGCACTTTATACTGTCCATCTGGGAGACGTCGCTTTCTCATGGAGACTTCGCATTTCTTTTATTAAAGTCTTAATAAAAGCACTTTGTTCACACCACTTGCTCAGTACTTAGCGCACTGCATGAGGAATCTTAAGAGCCCATTTCTCTCTCTTTTTTAAAATTTTATTTATTTGTTTGAGAGAGAGCGAAAGTGTGTGTGTGTGAGAGAGAGAGAGATGAGAGCTCATGAACAGGGGGAGGGGAAGAGGGAGAAGCAGATTCCCTGCTGAGCAGGGAGCCGATGTTGGATTCCATCCAGGACGCCAGGATCATGACCTGAGCTGAAGGCAGACACAGACTGAGCCACCCAGGCGCCCTTAAGAGCCCATTTCACCTGCAGGGTTGAGCGCTCCTTCCAAGTGGAGACAGCATCGCGCTAGTCTGCACATTTCCACTCCTGACTCAGGAATTTTCTGTTGGGCTGAATGGAATTTCTAATGTTGAGGGCACTCTGAGGAGGCTGTCATTAGACTGCTGTTGGGCAGACTTGTCTAAAATGTTTTCCTTTCTCTGTGAGTGTTCCCTGCCCACGTGTGAGGACCTGTTAGATGTCCCTTGCATTCTGTGAACATGCTTAACCCTGCATGTTCCAGAGGAGAGGCATGTACCTTTCCATTTATGTTGCTCTCCTCCGCTTTCCCAAACCCAATGATTCAGCTAGGGATTGCATCATCGTTCTCACTTTACTCATGGTGAACGTCCAAAAAAAAATGAAGCTTGAGGTTACACCGTGTTTCAGGTGCAGAGCTACAGCGAGAACCAGAGGTTTCTGAAGCTTTCCTACTTTTTATTTAACACAGAGATCAAGGCTGTGTGGAATTACTTAGAGGAGATCCAGGTGTTACTCCCCCACCCCCCCCATCCGAGGGATCTAATCCCACAGCCCTCATGTCTTGCCCTGTCCCCGCCAGAATGTTTCACTCAGAACTCCACTTGATGACCTTTTCTGCCCGTGCCACAGCCCAAAGTAACCTGTTGGCCCAACTCTAGGCTAATGGCCACCCCACACTGGATCCTCTCTTGTGTTTCTATGCAGGATCGTCTGTTTTTTGTGATGGAGTTTGTGAATGGGGGTGACTTGATGTTTCATATTCAGAAGTCTCGTCGTTTTGAAGAAGCACGAGCTCGTTTCTATGCAGCAGAAATCATTTCGGCACTCATGTTCCTACACGAGAAAGGAATCATCTATAGGTGAGTTTTGGTCTCCTGATTCATCCCCTGTTTGCCCTCCTGGCTTCACCTTTCATTCTTCCTGGTAATCAACTGAAATCTTTTTAGAATTAAATTCACAAAGGTGTGAGTGTCCATTAGAATAAATGAATAACGTAGTGTTCCCCATTACCTGCAAACCGGAATTGCCCCCGTGTGATCTGCATAAAACTGGCTTGAGCGGCTCCATGGAGACTGTTCATGAATTCAGACAGCCAGACCCTACAGGGTGCTGAACCCATTGTTGCTCTTTTTTCTGTTTTCACATTGGAAGTGATCCATTCCATTTTAAGAATCCGTACTTACACCGAAGAGCGTGGCTATCTGTTGCCCTAAATTACCGTGATAAGAATCTCGGTCAGTTGGAGTTATAGCTCACCAGTCAAGGAGCTAAGTGGCAAACTGTTGATGAGCAGTGTCCTGCTTGATAATATTTATCATTTGTAGCCCCTCCTGAATATTATTTGATTTCATTTCATGGCACACAGTCTTTTGAGTATAATATACATTTTGGGCTTAAAATCTGGTTGCCATTGTTAGATCTCAGAATGCAAGGGATATGGATGGGTGAAACTTTATTCAGATGGAAGATTAGGTAAGGTGGGGAATGTAACAGTGAGTGTTAGACAATGTTTATTCTTAACTTTTCATTTTTGTCCCTGAAGTCAGTGTTTTGCTTTTAAATAACATTGTAACTTAGTCACCACATAAACACTTTCTTTCTCTTGAGAAGCAATTGTTGCTTTCTTTTGAGAAAAAAATCATTTTTATCTTAGGAGTGTGAATGTCAATTTCCTGATTGAAACTAGCTATTTATTAGCCTTTCTAATGCTGTTCCTTTTGTGGGCTCCGAACCATATTGACATCTCGATGAAAGTGTAAGAGAGCTTTAAAAACAGAATATTCTTAAATATCTAGGAGTCAAAATAGCAAGAGAGGAGCGAGGCTAGGCAAGAACTCATGAGAGCTGGTCAATGATGCCAGAAAAAAGAGAGAAAGCAAAGCAGGTAAACAGGCACAATATGGAAACATAAATTCTCAGCTCAGGGCCCTAAAACCTCAACAAGATGCAGCCCTTTGTCTCAGTCCCAGCTGTGAGGCAGAGGAGGGGGTGCAGAGCTCCGAGCCAGGCTGGATACCAGCAGCGGGAGTCCTCTGCTTGGACGTAACCAGCAATCTCCGCTCATCATTCAGCCACAGAGCTGCCACGGTGGCTTCCGGTGGCCTGTGCTTTGAGCCTGCTTGACCAGACCCTCTGTTGTGGCAGCTCCAGCATGGAATTGTTCCTGCCGCAGCATCCTGCCCAGTGCAGGATTGGTGGGGGTTGCTGACCCAGTGTCTGATAGTGGAGGGAGTTCAGAGGTCTTCCTAGTGGTAGCATCAGACTCTGGGCCATGGGCTCTGCTTTTGTTCTCCTCTCCATGGCTTATCCATCCATCCATCCATCCATCCATCCATCCATCCATCCATCCATCCATCTATCCCTGCTCTGTTTGCCCCAGAGAGAGCCTTCCTCACATTTAATTTTCAAGAATGATGACTTTGCTACTTGGCAGGGGCTGCTATTGTAAATCCAAAGAAGAATATTAACGAGGGCAGCAAGGGCTACATGGAGCATTGTGACAGCCGGCTCTTTACCTGCATTTCTCCCTGATCCTCCTAGCACTCTTATTATATAACAGTAATCTTATTCGTGTTATTTAGATGAATAACTGAGTCTTAGAAAGGCTTAATAACCACACTGTCACCTAGTAGTGAAGCCACAGTTCAAATTATGTCTTTAACCACTGGGCTACCCTGTCTCCTCAGGAGAGACTTGCATACTTACAGTACCACTAAAGAGTGGGCTTCTTATTGCCCTTCTGGTGATAGGGCAACTTTAATTCATGAAAAGGAGGCGGAGTGTGTGTCTTCATCCTTTTGGGCTGCTATAACAAAATACCACAGACTGGGTGGCTTATAAACAACAGAAATTTATTTCTCACAGTTCTGGAGGCTGGAAGGCTAATATCAGGGTGCCAGCAGATTTGATATCTGATCAAGGCTATCTTTTTCTGTGTCCTCAAATGACAGAGTGGTTAGGGAACTGTCTGGAGCCTCTTTTATAAAGGCACTACCCTCATTCGTGAGGGTTCCACCCTCATCACCTAAACACCTCTTAAAGGCCCCACATTGCTAATACCATCACCTTTGGAGGTTAGGATTTCACCAAATGACTTTGGGTCCGCCTGGGGCAGGGGGGCAGGGACATAAAACCTTCAGACCATAGCAGTGGAGAAAAGTAATAAGGTCAAAACTCGTTTTCTTGAATCCTTAAAGGCTTTACTTGAACACCACATTACATTGCTGCAAGGCAGCCGACTTGCTCTCCTGTGTAGGATCTGATTGCTTCTCATTCTGCTTGTTTCATTGGTCTGGAAATAAGGAGGATGGACACTGCAACCTGATGTCATTTCTGTGAAGCAGTATCAGCCCACATCTTGAGAAATTTTATTTAAATTCTTGGCATCTGCAGTTCAATTTTGAGAATTTATTTTAATTTACTCTTCAACTTGGATGCCAGATGTAGGCGCTAACTGATATGGTTGACTTTGAAGGGGACACATTTAATTAGGATAGATTCAAAAGCTATTTTTATCCTGTGGATTTATTTCACAGGATAATTTAATTCCATTCAGGTTACTGGCCTGAGAACAGAGTCTTAAGGACAAGCCTTTGAAAACCAAGTCCTTGGAACTCACACACAGTAAAGGGCACAATTGGGTCGCCCAGGGCGTGAATTTGATCCAGAGAGCACAGAGAGAAGCTTGGGAGCATCAGACAGCCTCATTTATCAGACATGTCCTGGGACGGTCCTTATCAGAGCCAAAATGATCTCATGGATGATGCCTCTGACCTATCCAGATACAGGGATACTCATTTTATAGTGCTTTGCTTTATTATACTTCACAGAGACTGTGTTTTATGTACATATATACATATATATGCACATTGTGTATTGAAGGGTTGCGGCAACCCTGTGTTGAGTAAGTCTACCAGTGCCATTTTTCCAATGGCATTTGCTCAATTTGTGTCTCTGTGTCACATTTTGGTAATTCTAGGGATATTTCAAACTTTTTCACTGTCATTATATTTGTTATGGTGATCTGTGATCGTGACCTTTGATGTTACTATTGTAATTGTTTTGGGGTGCCATGAATTGCACCCACATGAGACAACAAATTTCATCCACGAATATGTGTGTTCTGACTTCTCCATTGACCAGCCATTCAACATCTCTCTCCTTCCTTGGGCCTCCCTATTCCCTGAGACACAATGATATTGAGATTAGTCTAGTTAATAACTACTGTGGCCTCTACGTGTTCAAGTCTCTTACTTTAAATCAAAAGCTAGAAATGATTAAGCTTAGTGAGGAAGGCATGTTGAAGGACAAGATAGGGTGAAAGATAGGCTTTTTGCACCAGTCAGCCAACTTGTAAATGCAAAGGAAAAGTTCTTGAAATCAAAAGTGCTAGTTGAAGCCGGTGCTCATGGCCATTCCAAAAATTCTCAGACCCTTAAGAATTGTGTCAAATCTACACTGACTGTGCTCTATAAATGGAATGAGAAAGCCTCTATGGCAGCACATCTGTTTACAACATGATTTACTGAATATTTTAAACCTACTTTTGAGACTAGCTGCTCAGAGAAGAAGATTCCCTTCAAACTATTACTGCTCTAGCAATGCACCTGGTCACCCAGGAGCTCTGATGGAGATGTACAATGAGATGAATGTTGTTTTCATTGACTGTGAACACAACATCCATTCAGCAGCCCATGGGTCAAGGAGTCATTTTGACTTTCAATTCTTATTATTTAAGAAATACATTCCATAAAGGCTACAGCTGCCATGGATAGTGAATCCTCTAATGGCTCTGGACAAAGTCAATTGAAAACCTTCTGGAAAGAATTCACCATTGTAGGTGCAATTAAGAACATTCATGAGAAGAGGTCAAAATATCAGCATGAACAGGAATTGGAAGAAGTTGATTCCAACCCTCATGGGTGATGACCTTGAGGCTTCAAGACTTCAGTGGAGGAGGTCATTGCAGATGTGGTGGAAATAGCAATAGATAGAACTGGAATTAGAAGTGAAGCCTGAAGATGGGACTAATTGCTGTGATCTCATAATCAAACTTGAATGGATGAGGAATTGATTCTTATGCAAGAGCAAAGAAGGTGGTTTTTTGAGATGGAATCTACTCCTGGTGAAGATGCTGTGAAGATTGTTGAAATGAACATGAAGGATTTAGAATAGGATATAAGCTTAGTTGATAAAGCAGGGGTAGGGTTTGAGAGGACTGACTCCAATTTTGAAAGAAGCTCTATTGTGGATAAAAATGCTGTCAAATAGCATCACATGCTCCAGGGAAATGGTTCATGAAAGAAGGAGTCAATCATTGTGGCAAACTCCATTGTTGTCTTATTTTAAGAAATTTTTACAGCCAGGGGTGCCTGGGTGGCTCAGTTGGTTAAGCGACTGCCTTCAGCTCAGGTCATGATCCTGGAGTCCCGGGATCGAGTCCCGCATCGGGCTCCCTGCTCAGCAGGGGGTCTGCTTCTCCTGCCCTCTTCCCTCTCGTGCTCTGTCTCTCATTCTCTCTCTCTCAAATAAAAATTTAAAAAAAAAGAAATTTTTACAGCCAATCCAGCCTTCAGCAACCACCACCCTGATCAGTCAGTAGTCATCAACATAGAGGCAAGACCTTCCACCAGCAAAAAGATTACAACTTGCTGAAAGCTCAGATGCTGGTTAGCATTTTTTAGCAATAAGGTAGTTTAAACTTAAGATATGTACATTGTTTTTTTAGACATAATGCTACTGCACAATTAATAGACTACAGTACAGTGTAAACATAACTTTTATGTGCACTGGGAAAGCAAAAAAATTATTTACTCATTTCAGACAGTTCAGTCTGGAACTGAACCTGTGATATCTCTGAGGTATGTCTGTAGAGGTGTGGTTATTTGCTTGTTTGTTTTTTGTCAGGGGAGGTTTTTATTTTTCAGCAAGTTACAAAGATGGTACCATGGGCAAGTCATTGTCCAATAGGACTTTAGAAGTACCTTAGGCTCCTCGACTTTCTTCTCTCCCTTAGCCAACAGAGCCTTGCATAAGAGGAGAAAGGCCAGTTACATTTCTGTGCTTTTCCGCTTGACCCTGATTCTCAGATGTGTTCACTTTCATTTCATGGAGGAACAGAAGCCCAGTTCCCTGGAGATAGAGCAAGAGCAGGGTTTGTGCCTTTGCCTTTGGTTGGAAGGTCTGGGGCTGCCATGGCCCAGAGACCAAGAAGAAAGGGCTGGGAAGTAAGCAGTCAATGAGCCACTTTGCTAAGGGGAAAAAAAGACTATTCATTCCTTTGTCCTGGGCTTGTTGGCTGATTGGGAGCCCAGATAGAGCTCATGAATAATTTACACGGCCATTGACTTTTTTCAGAGTCAAGTCCTACAGAAAAGTTGGAAGACAAAGGGGCATGCATCCCATTTACCTGCCCTCCAGCATTACAGACCCCATTTTCTATCATGTTTCATAATCTGTATTAAAGGGGAATTCTGCCATCGTTGACATTTCAATCCCAAACCCCTAGGTCCAGCCAGCACATAGTGGATTTGCTGTTTTTGACAAAGCATAGAATATATTTAAAATATGTTTAGTGAGAAAGCCTTTATAGAAGAGCACAGTTTAAGTTTTGATTCCTCCTTAACATTTACACTTGAACATGGTGCATTTTAATACACACTTGGAACCCATGAGTCTGATCACTTTGTGCTCTATGCACTTCTTGGCATGCTGTGTGCATGGTAATCAGTGTTTACTCCTAAAGCCCCAAGTGCTTGCTGTGGTAATTTGTTGTCCCATTGTCCAAATGTAGAACTAACCCACAGAGGCTCCAGACCTCAAATATATTGTCTTTTACATGTATACTTAATGTAGCACATGAACTTTTAAAGAAAATCACCTTTGAGTTCTCCTCAAATTGAGAGAATAGTCTCTACCTCATTTGACTTTTTTTTTTAAATTCAGAATATGGGAAGATTGACAATCTCCCTCCAAGATAAGATCTGTTAAGCTAGTCTCTGAAAACAGCTACTGGAGCTGTGTGAATATACCAATCTTTAATATCATCTGACTCTTGTTTCTCAAGGATATCATATAGGACCATCAGATGTCTTGCTGACTTCAGACACCTGTGTGATTTGAAATTAGCTTAACATAGTTTTGCTTGGAGAGCCACCTCTGTGAGCATTGCTTCTGGGTCTGTGAATTCACAGTTAATCTATTTTCCAGCCAATTTGTGCATGGGTCAGTGATGACTATCACGTGCTTGAGTCATTGTTTTCTGATATCTACTTCTCCCCCTCTTGGAAATTGTAACATCTGTTACAACATCTGTTAGAGTCCCATCACCTGGGACCTTAGTATTTCTTGCCAGCAGAATTTCAGGGTCCCTAAATGTCTTTCATTTGAATCTGGAATTTTGGACGCTTACTGTTACCTCACCTATATTGGAATTCACTTCAATATTTATATTTGTTGTACTCACTCTAGTGAGAAAAATCTTTTCAGATAAAGATAAAAGCCGAATTTAGGAGCTCTCTTTTCCCTTTGCCATTCAATAACATCATTCCTTCTGCTCTAAGAACTAAGTCTACTCTTTCTTGATCTGCTTGCTGCAAAGACAACTACAAATTGTCATTTGTTATTTTCATTATAGCCCTGTTTCTTCAGGATGTGCTAGCCATGGGATTCTCAATACACTGGTAACTTTCATATCTGGTTTTGACTGTGAGCCCTTACCTAGGATTGTTACTAAAACTCCAAACTTTTTAGTCACATTCCTGCTTCTTTTCTTGGCTTGTTGGTCACAGATTGTTCTGTCGGATGGTGACCTCATTCAGTGCCTGCTCTGTCACTGCCACCACGAGGTGACTTCAGGATGCTTTTTCAAAGATGTGAAGGAGAGCTCAGAGGATTTCCAGCTTATTAGAATAGCTGTTCATTTCCCCCAGTGAAACTTGGCCACTTTTCTCCTCCCTCACACAGCCTTTGGAGATATTTAGCAAGTGTTTATTGAGCATCAACCCTCTGCCAAAGATATGAGTACAATGATAAGTAAAACCAAAATACTCCCTTGTGGAGGGTATGGTCTAGTGAGGGAGAAAGACGTCAATCAAATGACCATACTAATAGAAAATCACAATGGTGACCAGTGCCATGAAGAAGAGGAGTGCATTGCAGTGAGTGAGAACTTCTAATACAATAATTCAGTCTGGTCAGGGAAAGACAGAAGAGTTTTCTAAGGAAGTGACTCTTCAGCTGAGGTGGCCAGGGAAGAGGGATGGAAAGAGCATTTAAGACAGAAGGAATAGCAAATGCCAGTTCCCAGTATCAGGAGGAAGCATAGCAAGTTCTGGGGTTCTAGGGGAGGCCAATAAGTTTGGAGTCTAGGAGGCATATCCTCCCACAATAGGCATTTCATTATCTTAGAGTGTTCATTGTCATCTGATGACTTCAAGATTTTGTTAGATACTCCTTGTAAGTAATTTATTTAAAAGTTAGGTAAGGCTGTTCATGCTGCCAATTGCTGGAGGAACCATCCATTCACAGTGAGTTCCTTGTGTCCTGTTCTATGTGTTTATATTCAACAATGGAATTATAAAAATTCTAGAGCCAGATGAGGCCTCTGAGAGTGCCAAGTTCTCTTTTATAGATGAGGAAATTTCAAGTCTGAAACATCCAAACAGTAAATTGCTTATCAGAGTGGATGTTTTCTTAGGGTGGCTCACCTGTAATTTGTTTCCCATGTCAGGAAAAAAAAATACCATTAGAAGATTTTGTTTCAGGCACCTGGGTGGCTCAGTTGGTTAAGCGACTGCCTTCGGCTCAGGTCATGATCCTGGAGTCCCGGGATCGAGTCCTGCATCGGGCTCCCTGCTCAGCGGGGAGTCTGCTTCTCCCTCTGACCCTCCCCCCTCTCATGCTCTCTCTCTCTAATTCTCTCTCTCAAATAAATAAATAAAATCTTTAAAAAAAAAGAAGATTTTGTTTCAATCTTTAACTTACTGCTGACATGAAGAGCTAATCAGGACATTTGGAGGCATTTGATATTGTTCACTCTGTTTCCATGAGGAAAATGCAGGTGAACTCAGAGCATATTTACTGAGCTGCCACTTTTATTAGGAGATATAAATACAAAGTGAATAGATGTGGTATCTGCCTTTTGAGGCTCTTTCTGTGGATTGGGAGAGATGGCCCATAAATAATTAATGGCAGATGGGTTCTAGAGTTGGAGTATGCCCAGCATATTATGGGAGCACCGAGAAGGGCCACTTACCCTCACGTGGAGGTTTAGGCAAACTTTCTGTAGGAGGTGATGGAAAGTTAAAACCTGAGAAATGAGGGTGTTTAGGTAGGGGGCAAGCTTGAGCAGAAGTGGAGAAGCATGAAGGCTCATGGTGAATATGTGGGTGGAGTGGAAAACTACAAGAATTTTGGAACTTAAATTTTGAGCTCTGGTGGAAGATAAGGCTCGAGGGGTTGGCAGAAACGAAGTTATGAAAAAGGCTTAACATTCTTGAGATATTTGTGTTCTGTATCACTTAGGATTGGGTGCTGTTGCCTGTAATAGGAAATGGAATATGATGGCGCCTTAAACCGGTTAGAATGTATTTTTCTCTCCCATAAAAAGTCTGGAAGTAGGCAGTCCAGCTGTGCTATGAAAGCTCCGTGGAGTCATCTGGGACCGAGATTTCTATCTTTTCTGTTCAGCCGTCTTCAAGGCCACCTCGTGGCCTAATGTGTTTGCTAAAGCTTCCAGAGTCATCTCTGTATTAGTTCCAGGCAGTAAGAAGCACAAAGAGCACTTCTCCCAGCTAAGTTAGCTCCCTTTAAAGAGCCTGAAATTTTACATATTACTTACCAAGGATTTGGCCAGAACTTGGTCCCATGACTGCACCTAGCTGCAGTGAAGGCTAAGAGATCATGATGTGGCCAGGCTCCAGCTACAAATCAGGGTTTTCTTATTAAGGAAAAAAGGGCAGGATAGTTATTTGATAGGAAACTCACAGTGCCAGACACAAATTCCATGCCAGGGAATTGGGTTTTATGTAGCAGGTGAAGAAGAGTCTTTGAAGAGTTTTCAGCAGCTTGCCTGACATGAGTAGACTTACATTTCATATTTATCTGGGGGAGGGAGCATACAGACATGGACATGTAGGTAGCAGGGGGAGGTTCAATTTGTGACTGTTGCACTGTTCCAGGTAAGAAGATAATGAGGACCTGAACCAAGACGGTCGTGGTAGGGCTGAGGAAAAGAGCGTAAGATGAAGAGATACGAGCAAGTACAACAGTCAGGCCTTAGTGGCTGGGTGGGTCCAGGAGGTGAAGGAGAAACTTGGGGTCATTTCTAGGTGTTTAGATAGAAGGTTGAATGCATGATGTTACCATTACCTGGGAGAGATCATGAGTGCAGGAAGACATCTAGGCAGAAAAGGACGATGACGAGGTGTAGAAACATAATATGTCAGGTACCTGAGACGTTCCTGTGGAGATGTGAAATGGGCAGGTGGATATGAGTCTGAAGCTCAGTGAAACAGATGGGCTGGAACACGTATTTAGAAGTCATCAGGACATAGCTATTAGTTCAGATCATGGAGGCTAGATGACATCACCCAACAAGAGTGTCTTAAATGGAATGGTGAGCCAAGGACAGAACCTTAGGAAACCAGACCCCATTAGAAATCTGCCTAAATTTGGCTCTGGGGCTTACAAAATTTTTTGATATATTGCATCATTTAAAGTAAGTGTCCCCAAAGTGCAATTCCATTTAAATTACAGTGCTATAAGAGAATAGAAAAAGATCACATATATTCTTTCAACTGAAAGAATGCTGGGCTTGGTTTTCAGAAGATCTGGGTGCTAGACCCAGCCCTGATTCCTGCTGGTCCTGGAGGTGTGGGCAGGTTGCAGAATGCTCTGAGCCTCTTTGGCCATCTGTACATTGACATGGCTTCCCTGCAGGGTATCCATGAAGCTCAAATCAGATGAAAGTGAAAATGAAAGCTCTTTGAAACATGCCATGTCAATATAAGAGGTTATTTCTTGTATACGTGCTATCAGATGATTTAGGTTTTCTTTGTAGCATGGGCTTGAGCTGAAATTACCCCAAGATGCTTTCTCAAGAATTCTTTACAGAAATTGGAGTTGTAGCTTGTAAATATCAACCCTCTGAAGACCAGTCTTTTTTTTTTTTTTTAAAGATTTTATTTATTTATTTGAGACAGAGAGAATGAGAGAGAGCGAGCGAGCACATGAGAGGGGGGAGGGTCAGAGGGAGAAGCAGGCTCCCCGCCGAGCAGGGAGCCCGATGCGGGACTCGATCCAGGGACTCCAGGATCATGACCTGAGCCGAAGGCAGTCGCTTAACCAACTGAGCCACCCAGGCGCCCGACCAGTCTTTTTATAATAAACAAATTTGTGTTTTCCTTTCGAACCAAATCATTTTTTTTTTTTTTTGCATTTTAGCAATATTTTGAAATTGTGTGTCGTTAGTATCCTTAAACCACATACTTATCCTGAATCCTAAAGATAGTTTCTTTAAGAAGCCCTGGAGCATATGGGACAGATTGTAAAACCTGGAGACTAGACTTTTGCATCTTGTTTAAATTTCAACTCTCTAATATATGGGGGGAACATTTGAACTCATTCAGGATTTACCTTTTCCGGTACTGAAGCAAATTTTTGGTTTTTCATTTGAGGGAAGATTCAAGAACTTTTTTGGACCATTACTGGAGCCCCTTTCCTGGCAGCTTAGTCCCAGCAATACAGTTTCTCAAAGGACCCAGATTAATGGCAGAAAGAAATTTCAGCCCTGAAACATTTTGTTTCTGTACTTCACTTCCTGTACTTATTAAATCAGAATACTGATCCTGGCATACCTCATCCACATTTGACCTTTTGCATCAACAAGGGCTGTGGTTATTTGGAACTAATGGATAAGTGTGTTAATTGATTCCAGTCACTGTGAAATCAGACCACCAGTGTTGTTCTCCCCACCAAATTGATCGATCAGCCTACTGCTTCATTATAATTAAACACAATCTTGGATTTATTTGCTAAGCAATGAAAATACAGTCACTTGGTCTTTAGGTATCAGATGAACATTTGTAAGAAGTGGTTCAGTTATACAGTCCAACAAGTGTTTATGAAATGCCTATTCCGTGCAAAGCTTTATGTCAGGTCCCCAGAGAGTAAAAGAAGACTAAAGAAAGCCCTTCCCTCAAGCTTGGGGTATTTATTCAATCCTTTAACACATATGTGTTAAGCACCTACCGTGTGCGAGGCACTGTGCTAAGCTCTGGAAACAAATCAGACAAAACCCCACATTCTCAAGGAGCTTAAATTCTAGCACAGGTAGTCGGATAAACAAATGTGAATATATTGAATGTCAGGGCGATAAATTCTATGGAGCAAAAGTTGTGTAAGGGGAAGATAAAGATCAGGGAGAATAGGACAATTGAGGAGATGAGCAGAGACCTATGAGGAAGCAAACTCTATGTTAATACCTGGGGGAAGAACATTCCAGGCCGAAGGAATGGCAAGAACCACAAAGCCCTTGGCGGGCGGGGGGGGGGGGGGGGGAGTGCTCTGCAGAGTCAAGGAGTGGCAAAGGGAGTAGTGGGCTGGGGCAGGAGGGAGAGGACCCGCTTGCTCTCACGCTGGCTCTGCCGTAAACAGTAACAGCCCCATGTGCTTAGCATTTCTCTCTAAGGATAAATGTCTCCGTAAGGAGCTTCTACTTAATGAATTTTAAGCCTCTTAGGACATCTCTCCAAAGCAATTGGTATTATCCCTATGTTACATGTAAGGAAACTTGAGGCTCCAGGGAGTAAAATCACTTGTTCAAGGTCACACAGTATGTGATGGAACTCTACACCACCACCTCAGTTCTGAATCCACGAAGGTGCCGAGTTCCCTCAACCAGCAGGCCTTGCAGGTGCATGGAATGCTCTCTGCTCTTTCTGCAAGGCTAACTCCTGCGAACCTGTGAGGTCTCAGCTCAGTCACCTCCGCTAGGAAACTTCCTAGACTCCTCACACCCCGAACCATGGGCTAGCTGAGGTGCCTATTCCGTTGGCTCCTGTGGCATCCTGTAATACCCTTCCCTTCTTGCTTTTCCTGGCCTGGGCATCTCTTCATATGGGCATCTTCATGAGGGCAGGGACCTTGTCTAACCCATTGTCTGTCTCCAGCATTACACTAATCCAAACCCATGATTTGCTCAGAATTCAAGGTAGTGTTTTTTCACAAATGAAAGCCTGACAATTTGCCCTACTGAAAAGAGTGTTTGAGAACGCATACTAGTCTTTTTCAACTGATCATTCTAATTCTTTAAGAATTTTTAAATTTGGATTTTCATTTTGATAATATAAATAATTCTTTCACCTGCTATAAAGACACAGTTCTTCCTTGCAATTATAATTCTCAAATGAAAGTTATTTCATAGGAAAAGACTTGGTCAGTGCTTCTTCAGATGTTCTTTAAAAAGGAGCCATGCAGTAAAGTTTGAGAAACCGTAGTGGTCTCTGCCATGATTCTTCTACCACATCTCTATACTTGATGACTTAGAAGTTGTATGCTTTTTTGCTTAAGGTGACGCTAATCCCTTTCAGAGTTACAATAGATCTGTCTGCTCTATTCAGAGGACTTCAGTGTTTATCGATTTCAAATTTTATGCCTTTCAGCTAAAAGCAAAGGTAATAACTTTTTCACAGTCATTTTATAAACTGGACATTGGTGTGTAAGTTCCTTAAACCTACCATGTGTTTACACATAACAAGTGAGGTAGAAAGCCTGGTGATGTCACTTTTCTATAGTTATGTGTAAGTTATTGAATAATACACCCTAAAGTTTAAGGGGCTATAACTCCAAACTAGGCTGTACAAAACTATTCTTCTCATAAAAACATACGTATTGTCTTCATGGGGTATGTATTCACTAATGAGAGCAATGATTCTCCCCCATGTTTTAAATTTTTTAAATAAAATTTATTCTCGCCTAATTATAAAAGTAACACATAGTAACTGCTGAAAATTTAAAATACAAAAAATAAAAATGAAATAAGCTATACTACCACTGAAAGATAACCATTTTTCTTTTCATATATTTTATTAAAATTTTTTAATGTGTTTACTTTTTTAAAAAGAAACAAAGTTGAAGTCATACTATATAAACATTATTAACTTGATTTTTTTATTACTTAATGTTATAACCATTTTCCCCTACCATGAAAGTTGTCCACGTTCTTTTTTTTAAATTTTTTAATTTAAATTCAATTTAGTTAACATATACTATATTATGAGTTTCAGGGGACAGAATTTAGTGATTCATCAATTGCATGTAACACCCAGTGCTCATCCCATCACGTGCCCTCCTTAATGCCCATCACTCAGTTACCCCATCTCTCCCACCCCCATCCCCTCCAGCAACCCTCAGTTTGTTCTCTATAGTTAAGAGTCTCTTACGGTTTGCCTCCCTGTCTGTTTTCATTTTATTTTCTTTTTCCTTCCCTTCCCCTATGATCCTCTGTTTTGTTTCCTAAATTCCACATATGAGTGAGATTGTATGGTATTGGTCTTTCTCTGGCGGACTTATTTTGCTTAGCATAATACCCTCTAGCTCCAATCATGCACGTCATGGCAAATGGCAAGATTTCATTCTTTTTGACAGCTGAGTAATATTCCATTGTATGTATCTACCACCTCTTCTTTATCCATTCATCTTTCACTAATATTACATGACGCAGAGTGGTCTGTCATGTGGGCCTACTTAATTCACAGTACATTTCAGTTGATTTACTATTATTAATAATGATTTGTTTATATTGTTGCATATATCGACTGGATCAGTCTTTGATTCTTTCCTAGAACCAGATTCCTGGAGGTACTGCTGAGTGAAAAGGTACACACATTGTCACGACTTCTTGCTGTTCCATCTCAGGAGAAAGACAAGAGGCGAGCTCTCTTGCAAGGGCACTAATCCCATCGTGAGCACCCCATCCTCATGGCCTCATCTCACTCTAACTACTTCCCAAAGGCCTCGTCTCCAAATAGCATCACATCGGGAGGTTAGGGCATCAAAATGAATTGGAGGGGCACGTGAACACTCAGTCGATACAGTCCATTCATTCACGCATGTATTTGGTATTTTAATGTCTTCTATTCCATGAAGCAAGGTGCTCTGCAACTACTTGGCTTGATAGTGCAAAATCTATGTGGAAATGCTTTCAGCCCAGAAGAGAGTAGCACCTGTTGGAGTTGAAAACACAGTGGACTGATGGGAGCAAACAGCTGAGGATTAGATGACAGCCCTGTCATTCTTTCAGTTCGCTGAGCCATGTATGTTAGTCTTGGAGCTATGTTTTCAGATGTGTTAAGACCAAATCCTTCTCCTAGATCCCAGTACTTAAGCCTGGCGAGATAAGTAGCTGAGCAGGGCATGGTGTTAGAGTTTTCTATTTGATGGAGTCTGCAACATATGCCCGAAGGTGGACATTTTTCCATTGTCTTGCAAATGTCAACTTTTATGTATTAGCAAACTTCCCAAGCAGAAATATAACTTGGTGCAGGTGCCCTTTTAGCATTTGACAAAAACGCTCAGACATTGATGAATTTCTGGGTTAATTGCAAAGAGAAGTGAGTGAAAACTGACAGGCAAGCTGCCCCACACCCTGGAGAATGACATCACTGAGTGATCTGGGTCCAGAGGTGTGTGCATGGGGCACACAATGGGAAGGTGGCAGTTTGTGAGGCCTTTCATTCCTCCTCCCTCCCCTGGCACTGCTCCTCTGGCCTCCAGAATACTACACTCAGACCTTCTCTCTCACATACAAAATCACCATGCTATACCATTTTTGATACTTGCATCAAAACTTACCTGCCCCATGTCCCACTGATAAAATTCTAGAGTCTCAGGGTTGGAAGGGAGTTCAAAGTTATATACCCTTTTCTTTCAAAGCATGAATACCTAGCAAACTGCTGAGTGGTCCTTTTTTTCTATACTTTAGCACCTCCAAACAGAGAGTAGCTTGTTACCTCCACTTCTAGGCACCTATGACTATTGGAAATTTCACCTTTCTACTGGCTTAAACAGTATCTCACTGTATCATCTGTTCATTGGTTCTGGACCACCTTGATGGAGTAAAGTGAAAAAACACAGATCTTCTACTAGAAAGCCTTTCAGATATTTGAAGACAATCTGGATCTTCCAGTGTAGTTTACCTCAAAGAAGGAAACACTGATGGTGTGATGTTGTGTATTCTGGCTCTCTTGTTGCAGTCACTGATTTCTGAGCAATCATAAGCCATCCGTGTAAATTTTTATTCTAGATTCTTGAGCCAATATCCAGTTGACTTGTTACATTCTTCTTCTCTTGTAAAACCAGAAGTATCTGAAGTAGTAATTGGTGAAACTAATATGAATTGAGGTAATAGGTGCTCATGTTACCTCTTCCAGGTCAGATTTGGGCTTTAACTGAATTTTATTCATGCTGAATATCGGGGTAGCAAGCGTGCTGGGAGGTTAGTTGTTGGTGTGATGTCAGAATAGGGTGTTCAAGGTTTCCTTCCATGTAGATCTTAGAGGAATGTAATGCCTGCCTACCTTTGTAGTAATAGCGTCAGCCTCTTTGTTCACATGAAAACAGAGAAGGTAGTCATGAACCCCAGAATGAGGGGTCCCTGCCTGTTGTCCACTCTGAAAAGGTGGGTACTTTTCACTCAGGTCAGTCAGTGCCTTGCCCCAGGGTGAACTGCCAAAGACAAGGCACAGGATGAGCACAGGTGTTGGGGACCAGGGAGACAAAGATGTGAACACCTCAAGTTCGAGGGACCTGTGGAACTCCTAGTCAAGTGATCCATCTCAGAGTTTAAACGCCGGGCTAACCTTTAAGACTGTGATCACAGACTCTAGGTTGGGTGCATGGCAACAGTGTGAGAATGAGGCAGTGTTGGCTTATAGGGAAGTGCGAGGCTTTGGAATCAAACTCCGTTTTGAAACTTACTTCCACCCTGTACCAGTTCTGTGATTCCAGATAAATGCCGTAATTTCTCTAAGTCTTCATTTTCTAATTTACAGCATGGGTGTAACGGTACTACCTGTCCTGGGGATTATTATGAGCCTTGAGTTCATGGGACTTGTTATACCAGTGTCTGGTATCAGTTAATGCTCCAGGCACGTTATCAGTACTAAGGAAGAAAAATGATTCAGGGAAGAAACTTGAACAGTGAATCCATTGAAGAGGTGGACAGATTCAATAAGGAAATGATTGAACCAATTATGGCATACCCATCCTGTGGAATTCTATGCAGCTATGAAAAGAAAGAATGAGTTAGATCTACATTTATTGGCCTGGTGTGTGTGTGTGTGGGGGGGGGTGTTGTCCCTGATAGATAAATAAATGAAAAAGAAAGAAGTTGAAGAGTAGTATGTATGCTCATTTCAGTCCCATTTTTTCTGTATTAAAAAAGTATCAAAAGCCATCTCAACATAGATGTGGAGAAAGTTGTGGAAGAATGGAAACAAAGCTGTTTGGGATGGGGTGGACAGTTACTAATTTTTCATTATGTGTCTTCATGTTGTATCACTGCTTGTGGTGCGATTGTGTTACTTTTGTGATTTTTGAGAACAATTTTTTTTTAAAGAAATCAGCAAAAAAAAAAAAAAAAAAGGCCAAATAAGAGGAGAACTCTCTCAATAAGGCACGAGAGGGGATTGTCAGAGGGAAGGGGTATTGTCCAGGAGGGTGCAGAGTGAAAAGCCAAGAGACTCACACTTTTTCTATCATTTGTCATGGCTCTGTTAGGACTTGCATCCAGAGCTTTGCTTTGCTTTTTCGTTTTCATTTGGTATCCCTCAATTTCTGGTGCAGGACATAGCAGTATTTCTTATTTCTTCATTTCTGTTTTATTTCTAGCAACTGAGCCAACACATGTCTGGGGGAATGCACTGGGAGAGAGAACTGCTTTGATGATGGGTATAAACATGGTATTCTTTAATCTGGGAAAATGGAGAGGAATGTCAGTGTCATTCAATTAGATGAGATAATGCATACATATGATTAAAAAAGAGAGAGATGTGTAGCTATTCTAAAAAGATTATAGTGGACACTAAATCCAGCCTCCCAGTTTCTTTTTCTCAAGGCAGCCAGAAATGGGTATTTCTTATATGTCCTTCCACAAATGGCTTATGCATATACAATCTCTGTGTTTGAATATGTTTCCCATTGAAAGACAAATGGTGCTATCGGATACTGGAAGAACAGAGGTTTTTCCTAAGTCTTTAGAAAGACCAGGTCTAAACTATAAAAAGGTAGCAGTTGAGCCTCCTTTTCTTTTCAGAGAAGGGTGTGTGGGTGAGGGTTCAAACCTGCAAAGAATTCTGCTCTTGTTGGAGAAACTGTGCTGGTTTGTTCTGATCATGTAATAGGCTTATAAAAGTTTATTGCAGTTACATAGCCACAGAGAGAAATTTATTTCCAGCCCTATACGTAGAGCAGTTGCATCAGCTGTTATTTATAACTGGATTAAGGAGCAGCGGCACACACTTCCACTCTCCCCGGCTGGTGCCTGCCTTCCTGCACAAGGGGCTTGCTCGTCTACCAGGAGCTTCTCGGCCGCTTTCTCTGCAAGGCCCCGGAGTGAGCGCTGCCCGGGGGAGGGGGAGAAATCCTATGTGAGCTCCTGGTCTCTGAGAACACGGGGAACATGTGGTGGAAGCATCCAAATCGTGCAAATTAAGCAAGAAGTGAGTGTTAAATCTTCCTTTGAATCCAAGCAAGGAGAAGCCTTGCCCCTCCCAAGTTCACCTCGTGAGGATTTTAACACTCCTTTGACAAAGAAATGGGATTATGAGCAATAGAGGAGAACAGGTGACAGTGAGTCAGGAAATTCGCCCTTCAGAAGAACAGGTCTTGTCATCACGAGCCCTTCCCTGGGGTACCTGTGGCTCTTGCATTAATTCTTGGAGGGCGGGAGGGAAACCTATTTTGGTTTTGTTTTTGTTTGTTTTAACTCCTACACTGGAGGCTGGAATTGAGAAAAATGCACCGTGGCTGTGAAATTCACTTACAGCCGCGGAGACAAATTTTGACACGGTGAAATCTGCATGCTCCTGGCTGGCCACTTGACTGCCACACGAAGGAAGGGGATACGATTCAGGCCTAAAGAACAGTGGAGTTTTGTTTCCTCATCTGTGAACAGACAGGTTCAAACCTGCCAAAGGCGGTAACTGAGTTTCCTTATGACTGACTTCTATGTTGGGTAGTGATATATTTTTTTTTTCCCCCAGAAGAATCTGGTTGAGTAATTCAGAAAGTTAAAAAATAACAAAAAAGAATGAAATGAGAAAAGCTAGCCAAGGTCTGCCACAGATGCCAGGAAGGTACACACAGACTGGAAGCATCTGTGAGGTCTTTGCTTGTTTCTCTCTATGCAAATACTCGGCCCTGCTAAAGAGAGCTTGAGTGCAGTATCTGTTCGGCTGCCATTTAAGCAATAGGACTCTGTTCTCCACAGCTTATTCCTTGGGGCTTCAGAATGTAAAATATGAAGTGTGTATAATCACAGTTCCCAGCATTTCTTGGCATTTCAGCTTTGGCAGCAAGAATGGGAAAAACTGAAGCTTTTATGGCCAGGAAGGCTGAGTGTGATCTTTGTGCTGTGGTGCCACCACAGGAAGTAAATATGTTAAGAAGCATTTTCCCTCTGAAGTCCGCCTGAGGGGCTGGCTCTACTTTGTTCAATTCACTGCAGCTATTGTATATTTTTACATTCTGCGTTCATCAAAAAGGAGGTAGAGGCAAGGGCTTGCCATGGGTGAGAGAGTTCCGTGGTATCTCCCTTATTTTAAGAATTAATTCTTAAGATAAAAACTCATCAAGGAGTTCAACACGAGAAGAATTCAATGAAGAACAAGCACTTTCAACAAAAGACAAATTTCAAGAAATTGCTTTAACTTTGAGAAGGCTCAGATTCACTGACCTGGCGAAAGACATCCTCTGCCTCCATGTCTTAGTCAGACCAGAGATGTCCCAGTTTGGTCCTGTGCCCCCTTTCACCCTCAGAGTCCCACTTTGGACAGTATACTGCACAGTCACCCCACAAAGAGGTGTTAACATGCTACAGCTTTTTTTTTTTTTTTCTGTGAAATGGTAGCACCAAAGGAAAAAGGTTATTTTTACAAACTGAGAGGGGGCCCCTTCTGTAGGAGGAGAATTCTCCTGGTATTTTCTGTTCAGAGACTGTCTGCTCCTAGTCCATGAATTGGAAATGTAGCAACTAACCATTTTAAAACACCCTTTTTAGTGTAAGTCACTGTCTTGGTGTCAAAGACACATTGGGGAAAACTGCCTTTCCTGGAGTCCCATGGTTTACTTCCTTTGCATGATACTTTAATATATTTCCATGTGATATAAATTTGTAGTAGTCATAACTTTATGGGCCTCCATTCGTCTGCTTATCCATGCATCCAGTCAGTCGTTCATTTATTCATGCAACATATATTCATTGAGACCTACTTTGTGCCTTAGGATATCACAGCGAGCAGGATAGGGCCAGGACTCGGCCTACCAGAAGCAGGTGTCCAGTGCAAACATAGAAAGACATAAAAGTAAGCACCAGTTGTGAAAATTACGTGGAAGGAGATAAGTGAGTTTTTCATTTTTAGTTTTACTCCACAGAGCTAAAGAAAAGGGAAATGAAAGAGACAGATACCTCTCCCCATGTGTTTCATTCTTGAATGTCTAATGTAGTTTATCTGGGGTTCAAACTCAAATAGCTTCAGAATAGGGTCTGATGAGGACATTCCAATCACAGAGTTTTAGCCAAATAGAATTCATATGTCTACACAACTAAAGTTCAGTTTAAAAAACAAAAACAAGGGCCCAAGGCCGGACCATCAGGAACTGTCCACACTCCATTTGGCCCTGGTCACTAATGAACTTCCCAGGTGTTCTTTTGCTCCAAATCAATACCCACGAGGCCTGGTTCAGTCTTCCATTTCAGTAGCTCCCCTGGTGGGTCCCTCAGAGAAAATGAGGGCAGTATTATAATTTTACAACCACAAGTGAGCTTTTCCACCGCACTTTGGAAACATTGAGCCATCCCTCCAAAGTTTGGAAGACAGAAAGACTGCTCAAGAAAATCGGCTGGAAAATTTGAGAGCTGAGAGAAATGTCAGGAATATCATCTTTCATCATGGAATTTCTACACATTGCTGTGGTCCCGTCTGAGTCAGGAGGAGGAACTTCACCACATTGCGGCCTCAGGCCTCACATCAGCGGGGCTGTGGCAGGGTCCCAGCCCCAGCGGGGTATGTGGAGGGTAAGTGGTGTCACTGTCTATGCCAGCCCAGAAATGTGGGCTCCTTTGAGTGTGTGACGCTAACCCTCCTAAGCCAAGTGCAAACCCCATGGGTTCTTGGGTGGGCTGTCTCTGAAAAGCTCATCTTCCTTTGTTCTTTTTCCAACATCCGCCTCCTGCCACTCTCCCAAAAAGTTTCTCTTCAGTGCCAAGAGTGGGTCTCCTAGAGAACCAGACGCTATCCTTCCCCGAGACTTCCATGAAGGATGGGATAGGCCATCAGTCACCACACCACCTTCTCTTCCTCTAGACCACACGGTGACTTCCTGAGCAGACGTTGAAAGTAATAATTTGGTCCTAGTAGAGTAAGAGAGTTCCTGTAGGCAGTGGCCTTCCACGAAGCCTCTTACAAGGCATTGGTGTCTTCAAATGGAGTTACTAGACTCTGTTCTTTGAAGGTGCGTCTATATGCATAAACTTCCTTGTTCCCTTTGGTCCCCAACCTTTAACACAGCAACTGACAAGAGGAATGTGTACTAACCACTATGTTTCCTGGATTCCAAGAAACTACAGATCACAAAATACTGATAATTTTTGATTTGATGAAAACAAGAGTACTGGCAGTTGGAAGCTTTTTTTGTTTGTTTGTTTTGGTTTGGGGGTTTTTTTTGGTCATTAGTTTTAAGGAACTTACCTGTCTCAGAGGCGTTAGAGGGAAGGGAGCAGGAATAGATCTTAAAACCAAGGCAATGCAGAGGTTGTAGTTTTGTTCTTCTCTACATAGCAAAAGAGGAATGTTTTCCACTGTAGACACAGTGATAGAGATTAGCTTGTTTAAAGATATTATTAAGGCCATCCTAGTGACAACAAAAGGGAAACAGAAGCCCAGATGGTTGGAAAAAATGTATGATCAGCTGGATTTTCAAGTTCTTCCTTTTTTATGCGCTAGTCAGGCTTCTTCAGGAGAGTATATAAAGAAGAGTGGTATGTGAGACACCCACATTTTCCACTGTGTCAGAAAAGCGAAGTCTGCCTACCCTTCCTCAGTCTCCCTCTTGGTAAATTTGTGCTCTTGGTAATTTCTTTGCCAGAAACTGGGGAATCTGGTCTCAGATAAGAGTGGATCTGGATATCTCTCAGTATTATATAGAGTAAAGATCAAAAATGCTGGTAAGGTGGTTGAGTTTATCTTGCAAATGGGGCCCTGTATTATCGATGGTCTTTCTCTGCTGGATTTCTCCTCTCTCAATGTATCTTGAAGAGTGGAGCCTGAGGACATTATTGCTCTCCGTCAGAACTTACACTCACATTTTTTGTTATTTTCTCAAGACAGTGCTACTAACTAGATTTGTAAGCATCCTGTTATCACTTTGTTCCCATCCAGGTTCTCACCGTCTCAAGGTGAGCACTATTCTGAGGAATGTTCAGATTCTTGTAAGGCATTCTTAGCCTGGGTGGTGGGGCTGGGCCAACCCAGGGTCCGGAGAGCCAGGCAGAGGCAGAAGGGGACTCCAGAACAGACCCTATATCCCACCAACCCTACTCCCGGGTGCTGAGCTTCAGTCCCCTGCCAGAGCTTGTGTTTTCTAGGAATTGTGTTTGATGCGGATTGTGAGTTATAGCATAAATGTGTGTTTATTTTAAATGGACTTTTCAGTTTGGAAAGTGCCCTTCACCTCCACCTGACATGCTGTAGTATACTCATTTGTCCTTGTTTGGCCAGTGCTTTGAAACAAACATATAGGCTCAGAGTAGACCATCATTAAGTGGTCCCTGGGCCATGAGGACTTCGGCATTGAGTCACTCATTGGCTATGTCCTGCACATCTGCTTTGTAGTGGGTTTGGCTCTGAAGACCAAAAGATAAGTAAAACAGGATCCTTGCCCTCAAGCATTTAGTCTACTGGGGGCTCCAAATGCATATATAAATTGACAGTTTAAGACATAGTACCATAAATGCTCAAAGTAAAATGTAATGCAATGAGAGCACAGAAAAGGAAGTTATTAACTCTAATGGAGAGGGTCAGTGAAGGCTTTAGAGAAAAGTGGTATTTGAGCCATAGGTTTTCATTAACAGCCAACTATGGAAATACAGGCCAGGCAGATGGAGCAATAGGAATGAAGGCCTGGAGACAGAAGAGCGTCCTGTGCTAAGGAATCATGAGGACTCAGAGTGACCGGAAGAGCAGAGCAAGGGGAGGTGGCAGTAGGTTGGGGTGAGAATACGGAAGGCTTTGAAGCCCAAGCTAGGAAGTGTGGGCTTTATTTGCTTGTCAGTAGAAGCCGCCAGAGGTTTTTGAGAAAGAGATTCACAGGAAATAAATGTAGTGTGTTAAACAGGGTAAAGAGGGGCAACCCTGGAAGCCAGGAGCTCAGGTAGGAGGCTTTGGAATAAGTCAGGCAAGAAGGAGGCATGGTGGGGCCCCTGGCTCAGATGGAAGAACATGAGACTCTTGATCTCAGGAACATGAGTTTGGGGCCTGTGTTGGGCGTAGAGATTACTAAAAATAAATAAACTTAAAGAAAGAAAGAAAGAGAGAGAGAGAGAGAAAGAAAGAAAGAGAAAGAGAAAGAAAGGAAGGAAGAGAGAAAGAGGCATGACTTGAAGCAGGAGGGAGAGGAGGAACAGAGTGATACAGCAGAGAAAGAGCGGGGAGGATGCTGAGGAATTAGGTATGGGGTCCAAGGAGTAGACATTAAGGATGATTTCCAGATTCCCAGCTGAGAACTCTAAAACTTTTAACTGAGTGAAGACAGCATTTGGGTAAAATCCAGGTTTCATCCTTTGTTGTTTGAAGGTTTGACATCCCTGGGAGCTATGCCCCCAAATCAGTTACTTTCTAATTTATCATGCAGGTCTGGATCTCTGGAGAGGGGTATCACGGTAGAGATCTAATTGGGGAGCCATCTGTCTAGGGTAATATTTGAAGCCATGGGATTCAATTGCACAGAGCAACTGCACAGCTGGGCACATTGTGCACTAAACAACTCTCAGAGAGCCACCCCGTCAGTCCTTGAAGATTTGTGTCATAAGTAGGAATTTTCTAGGAGCTGGTGGTAACATGTCTTGAGAAAGGGGAGCCTTTTTCTAATTTGGGCGAAGGCACCATTTGGTCTAGCAGTAGTTCTGGACAGAAAGCTAAGCAAGGGCCAAGCACAGAACCTTCGGGAACAGCCTACCCTTTAAGGGAGAACGGAGGAGGAGGAGCCCACAGAGGAGACACTTAGGAGGAGTTAGAGACTTAAGTAGGATTATGTTTAGTTGCCTTGGAATTTACCTGAAAACACAACCACCACGCAGTAAAGTCTCATCTGACTTTGGTTAATGGGACTCAGGTAGAGCCTCTACTAATAACTGTCAGTTTTCCCTTTTCATATAGCCCCAGGGTTTTCCTTGACCCAGCAGGTGGGATAGTTAACAGTCTCCATTTGTTAGGACAGAGAATGATCAGACCTGGGGCTCCGTTCCTGAGAGCCAGCGCGAGAGGGTGAGCATCATCGAGGACATATAGCAGCCTCCAGAATGCCCACTCCAGAGCCAGCTCTGTGGGCTCCTTGGAGAGCAGGCCATGTTCGCTGTCCCTAGGAAAGGGCACTACCTCCATTCACTCGCCCCTGTTACCTCTGGCTCCAGCCAGCCAGGAGTCAGGAGCTCTGAGGCAACTCCCAGCCCAGAACAGGCAGAACCTCTTAGATGGCCCTGAGTCCCACCCTCTGAGGGCCTGGCAGGGGAGAGGAAGCTTTTTGCCTCCTGAGCCACCCAAGAAAGAAAAAGCAACCCCAGAACAATGGCTTGGAGGCTGTCTCAACTTCCTTGTGGCACCAGCTGTGAAGCTTACAGCCTTCCCCATGTGTGCCAACAGGATGGTATAAATACTTCTTACAGAAGAGGAGAGCGTGCCTCGGCCTATGATCCTCTGCCTACACAGACCTGTCATTGCTGCCTCCTGGCACTTTTGACCTCATTTATATCAGTGGAGAGTTATAGGAGGAGAGATAGCACCACCTTTCTGGCCAGGAATGTGTCTGGTAACCCAGATCAAAGACTCCAAGGTCACATCTCTGTCAATGGGATTCAGGCTCTATAGGCAGAGAAAACGTTGGAATGGTCATAAAAACTCAGACTGACACTGGGACCGATCACCTAGATCAGCCAGTGGAAATGTTCTGTTTTCAAGATAATTCCCTTCTTTAGATCTTAAATTTTAATAATTTTCTTTATCAGCTGATTCTCTGCTTTTTTTTTTTTAATTTTTATTTATTTATTCATGAGAGACAGAGGCAGAGGGAGAAGCAGGCTCCCAAGGAGCAGAGAGCCCGATGTGGGACCCGATCCCAGGACCCCGGGATCATGACCTGAGCCGAAGGCAGACGCTCAACCATCTGAGCCACCCAGGCGCCCTGATTCTCTGCTTCTTAATTGGAATGAGGATTAGAGTCCCTTTTCCAATGGGAAAAAGGTCACTTGTCCTGTCTCTGTGGCTTGCTTGTTTTTGTTTTTGTTTTGTTTTTTGTTTTTTTACTAACCATAGGTGAGCCTAGGGACTGGCTCCGTGCATCAGAGGCCCTCAGGAAGCTCTTGGGAAGATTTCATACACTACATCCTATAAATGGGCAGATTATCATTTTACCCCTTTTTAAAAGACTGTGCAACAGAGAGGAGAGGAAAGACATTTTCTGTGGCATCAGGGGGAAAATCCAGGAGTAGAACCCAAGAAGCTGGGAGGTTCAGGAAATGTGTTCCCAGACTGCCTTCTCTGAAAAATGCAGGCAACTGGCTGGTTTCCAGTGAAATTTTTGGTTTATCAACTTTCAAAAAGAAATTAGTTCCATATGATGGAAATCATGTTCTTTGGTTTAGGCTTAAATTGAGCTTTTTAGTAGTTTCTATGTAATATTCCATCCCTTCTGGTTTTGGAGTTTTCCATTGAACTGAAGGAAAAAAAAAAATCAAATGAGCTTTTCAACTTGATGAAGGACTTCAGGAATCTCATTATTCCTTCTCTTCCTGGACTGACCTTTTAATTTTATGCAAGGTGTACAGGGGTGATTTGTCTTATCTGGTTCTAATACCGTGCTGTTGTAAGGATGCTTAATCACCAGGCACACACATTAGTCACCGGTTGTTGTAGCTACAAGCCCAGCTTCCTTCCATTAACTCGAGGACCAGCCTGAGCTTTGCTAAAGAGGGAACTGTGCCTCTGGACGGGTGGCATCAGAAATTCAAAGCAGATGCAGCAAGCGGCTCTTGTCATTTCTTCCACATTTCCTCAGCTCCCTTTCTGTACAGGACACCAGCTAGGCACGGGAGGGAGATACACAGGCCGGGAGGATTTTACACACAAGGAGTGTTTGGGTAAAGGGAATGCAACCAGAGTTTAGGGTAAGAAACTTGGGGCTTGTTCAGTTTAGTCAACACTTAATTGCCCACTCAGCCCTGGGCCAGGCACCTTGTTCTGAGGTTAGTAGAAATAAGCATGGGGAGGACTTGCAGAGAAGCCAACAATTACAGTCAATGCAGTCAATGCTATAATCAGACATAGGCACCATGTACCACTGGGAGCATAGAGGGGGAGATACCACGCTCATCCTAGGAAGGGATACAGAACCCTCCCGAGACAGCGAGGCTTCAGCGAGAATGAAGTCATCTGCCCGGGAGAGAGGAAGGAAGAAATGTGCAGGCCAGCGCACCTCCCACTGTCTGTGGTGGTAAACTGGTGGGGTTTTTTTTCCCTTTTTCGATCCATTTAGGACTGGTATTTTTATAAAATGTAATAAAAGTAAATCACTCGAAAAATAACATTTTAAAAAGACAAAGTAGATTCAACAAACATAAAAGTACTGTCCAATAGTTATAAAAGTTTCTAAGCGCTTACTCTTAATTTTTCTTCTTACTTCATTGCTACTTACTTCATTTATTCATCTTCATTCATTCATTCATTCATTCATTCATTTTCTACTGCATTGCAGGCTGGTAGTGGTTCCAAGGGCACAGCGGGGCACACCTGAAGGACAGAGAGGTCCACGAGAGAGCAGGGGGATCTGAGCAGAGGGAGAGCCCTGGGGGAGGAAATAGGGCTGCGGCAGCAGGCAGAGGCCCCACCGTGGAGCGTTGTGTGTGCCAAAGTTAGGCAGGGCCTCTTAAAGAACTGAATTTCAGAAAAACAGCTGGCCCAGCACAAAAAAGGGGGGAGAGTAGAGGTGGTGAGACCACCAACTCTGAGTTAGGAGAGACCGTGATCCAGGTGGGACATGAATGTGTGGTGGGGGAGATGGTGTCTGGTTCTAAATACAATCAGGAAGAGTACTTGTCAGCGCTCAGTGATTGGATGGAGAAGTGGGGAAGAGATGTCATCCAGTACCATCCCATCGTTTACAGATGAAGAAACTGAGGTGACAGAGCTGAGTCTAGAAGTTCTGCTTTTTGGCTCAGGACAAGTTTTCTTGCCCCTTGACCAACTGACCAGACAGGGTACCAGGTAATACCAGCATTCCAGTGTGTCCACCCTGAGTCCCTATGCTACCTCTGAAGAGAGGGAAGGATGTGTGTTCTTCAGAAGGTTCCAGGTACACTGACACACTGGACACCTCACACCCCTCCACCGCACTGCCTGGCTGCACTCAGCCAGGCTACCTGATCTCCTGTGCTCTCTGCTCCGGGTCCCTGCCTTCATGACCGAAGCTCCTCCAAGGTTCACTGTGTCCTGTAGTAGCCACTTAAATTCATGTAAATCCTGTTTAGGCAGTTGACAGAATTTTTAATATCCTTCTTTTATTCTTTTATTTTTTTTCTTTTTTTATTCTTATGTTAATCCCCATACATTACATCATTAGTTTTAGATGTAGTGTTCCATGATTCATTGTTTGTGCATAACACCCAGTGCTCCATGCAGAATGTGCCCTCCTCAATACCCATCACCAGGCTAACCCATCCTCCCACCCCCCTCCCCTCTAGAACCCTCAGTTTGTTTTTCAGAGTGCATCGTCTCTCATGGTTCATCTACCCAATACCCTTCTTTTATAGGAACAAAGGTTGCTCTCACCTTTAGGCCAGACATGAACAGGCAGTCACCAAGTAGGGCCAATTTTCCTTTCTGGTATCTCTTGGTATCTCATGACTGGTCTGGAAAGATTAATGTCTGGAGTAGGGTGGATTTGAGAGTGTGTTCGGAGCCACACAGTTTCCTGGGGTGCTGCCCTAGTCGTCCTAGGTCATCCCCAAGACAGGACTTCAGCTTCATGTTGGCTTTGGAAGTCCTGGATGCGTGCCCGGGACCCAGCACAAACCAGAATCCACCCAGTTTCCTAGTAGCCTCCCACATCCTCTTTAATCCAGCCTCACTGGGGTCTCAGGACCAAACCAATACCAGAGGGCAAAGACGGGGCTTGCTGATCGGAGGAACAGCCATTCATTAGGGACCTACTATGTGCAAAGCACTGTGTTAAGCGCTGAAGGGAACTCAAAATGCAAAGATAGAAAAATGAAAACGATGAGGCACTTGTCCTCATGGAGACCACATTTTAGTTGGGAAGATAAGAACCATAAAATAATAGTAACCTGAAGCAGGATTTTGGAATTTGCACTCTCTGCCTGCCCACTCCTTTGAATCCCCATACCCTTTGTTGGCTTCCTGTGGCAAAGGAAGGCAAACACCAGCGCAGTGGCCTTAACAGAGATTCTTAACTGTGAGCATGATACCCGGAGTTGACTCTTGATTTGTACAAACACATGACAAAAAATATTAGTACGTTTGGACATGTCGAAAAGAGACCTTCGTCTATCACAGCATTGTCTGTTAACGGTAAAAAATTGGAAATAACTTCTCCCAAAAGTGGCCTTGCAGGATCTGGGTTTTCTCACATCACTGGATGTATGAGGCCAGTATCCACTGTTGGGTTTATGTCCTAAACAATTAGGCAGCGAATGGGTAGAAAGCAAGGACTGGCCGCACCGGTTGGGTTTTATTTGACTGCGTTAAAAGGAACAGACCATGTCACATATTGGGAATTCTGTGTTTTATTTCTGGAGAATTACAGTTCCTCTGTCAGTTTATTCCGCTTAGAAGAATGGGTCATTTGTACATTTGACAGACTGGGATGAAATGGGATGAACCTCAACTTGAACCAACCTTTTCTCATTACACTGAGCAGGGCTGCTGATAGTGAACAGAGATCTTCATTCCTATATCTTTTTTATTTTTAATTTGAGTATAATCAACATACAGTATTATATTTCAGTGTGCAATGTAATAATTCAACAGTTCTATGCATTTCTCAGTGCTTATCAAGATAAGTGTACTCCTAATCCCCTTTATCAACTTCACCCATCCCTCCCACCCGCCTCCTATCGGGCAACCACTAGTTTGTTCTCTGTAATTAAGAATCTGTTTTTTGTTTGTTTGTTTGTTTGTCTCTTTTTCCCTTTGTTTTCTTAAATTCCTCAAAAAATTGCCACATTATCCAGTAATTTCACTATTCGGTATTTACCCACAGAAAATTAAAACAGTAATTCAAAAAGATATATGCACCCCTATGTCTATTGCAGCATTATTTATAATTTCCAAGATATGGAAGCAACCCAGGTGTCCATCAATAGATGAGTGCTTAATTCCTCTATCTTTTTTTTTTTTTTTTAATTTTTTTTTTAATTCCTCTATCTTAATGCTTCTCTATTTGGTCCTAGCAAAGATGGGTAAAGTAGACAAAGGTATGGTGGCTGATGGAGCTTAACTAGTATTTGAGTCATTTTGCTCACTGCTAGTGCTGGGCCCCAGCACTATATGAACATCCTACTTTGGCTCCTTGCTCTATTACCCACAGAGCAGTTTATAAGCCAGATGTGTCACTTTATAATATAATAGACCTACCTGCCCCAAACTCAAAAGCTGCCAATGTTATTTAGTATTTTCAAAGTTTGTGTATACTCTCTCTCAGTTTTGATTCTTATAAAAATCTTAAGGAATGGGCCATGTACATGCTATCTTTTTTTGCTGATGAGGAAATAATAGTTAAGGTCTCTCTGGTACTTAATGCATCCAGGCACTGTTCTAAGTAATTCACATTCAGTAACTCAGTTCTCATGATGCAGGAACCATTATCTGCATTTCATGATGAGGAAACAAGTATAGAATGGTTAAGTACCTTGCCCAAGATCATACAACTAGTTAATAGCAGGGCCAAGACTCCAACCCAGGCAGCCTGGCTCCAGAATCTATACCCTTAACCCTACACTATACTGCCTTTTGGAATCAGACAGAGGTGGGTTGAATGACCTCTCCAAGGTCATGTGGGGGTTAGGGAAGGAAGCAGAATGAGGGAGGCAGATGGGAGCTATGTTGCTCCATAAGAGGACAGGTGTGAATTTGCCCTTGGTCTCGATCTAGCCATGTGTGTGAGGACTCCCTGCTTGGCTACTAGTCTGAATTTGCCGTGTCCCCAGAATTGGTCACTCGGATTTATTACCAGATGAGATCATCAGCATGGACTCCAGTTCTTTAGGAAATGGAAAATATACCCCACTGTTATTGGTATATGAAACCTTATACTTGCAAAAGATCTTTAAATGCCTCTGTAATATACATATGGACATAAAATGTTGCCACACAGGTCACTCATGGAGTGAAATCCAGGGTTAGTGACTAAAGTCTAGCACCTTACGACCTTAATGTTTGAACAGAGCAACTAAGGTGCTGAAAAATTGACCAAACTGAAGTAACCATTATTTATCAGGTCAAGACTAGTCCAGCATTTAGGCAACAACAATGTTAGTCTCTCAAAAGGTCTCTTCATCAGCAACTTTTGCTTAGAGGTTTGTTGATAACTTTCTAAGCTAATTAAGACACACAGGCTAAGAAAGAATTTTCCCTAATTCGTCAATTGTTTACTTTTAAGATGTTAGGATGTTATAATGACTTCTACTTATGCATCTAAGAGATTACTTTTATTAAGAATACTACTACATGGGGGCACCTGGGTGGCTCAGTCGTTAAGCGTCTGCCTTCGGCTCAGGTCATGATCCCAGGGTCCTGGGATCGAGCCCCGCATCGGGCTCCCTGCTCGGCGGGAAGCCTGCTTCTCCCTCTCCCACTCCCCCTGCTTGTGTTCCCTCTCTCGCTGTCTCTCTCGTGTCAAATAAATAAATAAAATCTTTAAAAAAAAAATACTACTACATGAAATTGGAAATAATCTTTGGATGATGTCTCCACATTTACTCAAATGGATTACTCAACAGAATGGATGTTTTGGGAAACCTGGTTGTAAGACTGAGTGCTAGGGATAGAAGGGGTAGGTGCTCAGGAAGTAGCAGTGAGTTCTTCCAAAGGGAGTTTCTTAGGGATAAATTCAGTGTCTTCTGCACATTTTGCTGTGATATGCCCAGCATTAGGAGGAGATCAGTAAATCCCTGGAAAGGGAATCAGATGTGTGTTGCTGTCATATGTCCAGCCTGTGATCAGTACTCTGGAAATGACCTCATAAATATTCCAGGCCTACCCTTGGAGGTTGTGATCACATTGGAGAAAACAAGGCTTTATGCAAAACACAATTAGAGAACACAGCAATACCAACTATAACCCAGAACTAAAATGTGAGGTTCTTAAAAAAAAAAAGGTAATAAATAATAACAACAACATAAATTAAAAAATAAAATATGAGGCTCTTATTTAATTCCAAGGACCGGGGAGTGGTTCTGAAACCATAGGTATTCTCTTGGGTTTTTCAGACTTCCGTTTAAATAGCTCAGGTTTAATCTCTGATGGAGAGAGCAGGTAATCAAATGAGACCTGCTGATGTGGCCGTAAGTTCTGGTTCAAGTCGGAAGTCTGCCTCCCCTCCCCTTTGATATTATGCAAGGCGTTACTAACGTTGGCAGAGTTTCGTGGTTGGCCAGTTGCCAAAAACAGCCTGAATAGCACTTCCTGAGGTTGGTGCTATAATCTGCACCCCTTCCTGTTGTAAAGCATTCCTCATCACCCCACCTCCCCCCGGCAGTGTCCATGTCACCT
This sequence comes from Neomonachus schauinslandi, assembly GCF_002201575.2. NCBI lineage: Eukaryota > Metazoa > Chordata > Mammalia > Carnivora > Phocidae > Neomonachus > Neomonachus schauinslandi. The sequence continues at coordinate 38,006,001 of NC_058411.1, read as the reverse complement.
CTCAGATGCTACTATTTCTTCTCAACAGAATGCCTTCAGGGCACCAGCCTCCCTGTTGACAGTCTAGTACCCCCAAGTCAGGAGGGCCCTGGGTTTCCTTAGAGGGCACCAGCCACAGCTAGACAGGCTGAGAAGTCTCATTGTCCCTTCACTTGTTAGTCTGTGCATTTGCATTGATACCTCGGTTGTCTGGCTAATCTTTCTGAGGATGACAGCCACAATGCTTATCCACTTACTAACAATCATAATGGTGACAACAATGGCTGACATTTATTTACCTAGTGCTGTGTGACCTCTAAGGTTGAACAGAGTTTCATTCTGTGGCCTCTCTGTTGGAATTGGTGCCGTGTTTGCACCATAAACCTAGCAGGTTCCATCTTCCCTGCCCGTCTCCACTCCACAGCTGCCCCAGTTATCATTAAGATCATGTGGGTTAAGAAGGACCCATGTTCTGATTCCTCCTCACTGGAAATCATTCCTTCATCTTCGTGAACATGCCCTGCAAGCAGCCAGCAGGGAGCTCCTCCATACCTATCCCATCCCTAGCTTGCAGCCTCTCAGAATCCTGTGACACTCTGATCCATTTCTTTGTTGGATTTCTGTGGCCAGAAAGCAAAGTGGTTTTGCATGGGTCAGCTGCACCCAGCTCTCTGCACTGGGGAAGCCTGAGGAGTTAAGCAGAACTCAACGTGTTGACCACCTTATCCCCCCTAGACTATCAAGTGCAAGTGTATCCTTTGCTCCAGCACCCTTTCTGTGTTGTCAGACTGAGGCCCACTGGTCAGGAGACCCCTAACCACCAAGGGTCTGTCATCTCCTTGGTGTCTTTGTCTGAAGCCCTCCATCCCGCCTGCCTGCTTTTCCTCACGGAGGGCATCTGCATGCTGAATGCAGACAGGTATCATGGAGGAAGCATTTTGGCAAGGAGAGTCCGTGAGAGAGGTTTTCTTGGCAACCATAAAATAAAAGTACTGTAGGGAGCTACTAAATAAATTTGTGCCACTTCAGCTAGGGAATTTCAACCCTCCTGGGAGTGGGGCGGGGGGGGGGGGGGCTTCGAATGAAAAACTTTAGGGAGAAGGCTCAACTGTCAGCTTGATGGCTCACTTACTTGATGGTCCCTAATGAGACATATGAGCTGCACACTGTGGACGTTCATCAAACTCATTGCCTCCTACATTTGTCCAGAGAGGCAATGAGTGTTTTCTTTGTACATTTTTTTTTCCAACCATAAGACAAGGCAAGGGGAAATCTGTCGGTCCCTTTGCTCAAGTTAAATTGGTCCTGTATATGCACAGTGGTGAAGGTGGAAACACGCTGCCTGCATATTGAGTGCATCCAACACCAGACCTGGATGGAAACCGACACCTGGCCTGGGGGGATTTGTTTGTGAGTCCCTGGCCCTGTTTTAAAGGGAGTGTAATAGCCAGACTTGTACAGCGTCATTTTTATGATCATTTCCCAACTTAAGTAGCTGTTGGGAGAACTAGAAAAGGATAGGGGGAGCCTCAGGGGAGAGTTTGTAATACTTTCAGGGTTGGAAACTGTCTTATGGACTTTATTCATTAGAAAATGAGTTATTTTACGTTCAGCCTCAGAATGAGTGTTCATGTTGCACATATTCCTAATTTGTTCCAATAGATCAGCCCCACAAAACCAGATAAAATGTCACTTCGTGAAGAGAAATGGCATGGGGACTTCATTTAATAATTAGGAATGGGTTGCTTTTTTAAAAAAAAGTTTTTAAAAGATTTTATTTATTTAGTTGACAGAGAGAGACACAGTGAGAGAGGGAACATAAGCAAGGGGAGTGGGAGAGGGAGAAGCAGGCTTCCCGCGGAGCAGGGAGCCCGATGCGGGGCTCGATCCCAGAACCCTGGGATCATGACCTGAGCTGAAGGCAGACGCTTAAGGACTGAGCCACCCAGGAGCGCCACCCCCCCCCCCCTTTTTTTTTTAGCAGGGGCCTCATTTTCATGCTTAAGTTGGTTAAGAATACAGGGACGCATCATGGGGCAGTTGAAAAATCAGTGCCATCCACAGCAATTATGTATTTGGTAGACACTTCAGGTAACTTCAGGAGTGAATAATGAGCTTGTGGCAACAGGTTCGGAATTCTGAGCCCATAAATGTTCAGGTTCTGTGCAAGTAAGTTGTTTTTTTTTCCAACATGCTCTTGCAGCCTGGTATTGGTGAAATCCTTTCCATCTCTACCAGTGGATTATATTCCCTACACATCTTCCTTGGGAATTATGGCCATAAATGGTACAGAAACCAAAGAAAAGGATTAAAGCCAAAACATGTAAACATATATTTTAATGACTTCTTCCAGGTTATCAAATAATATGTAATTCCCATAAGAAATTTAGAAAACACAAAGCAAACAAAAACTATTTATAAACATATCACCCAGAAATAGACTTTTAACCTTCCCTCTTAGCTTTCCATCTCTCATTCCCTCCTGTTTTGCTTCCTTCCCTTTACCTTCCTAACAACCATAATTAAGAGAATATTAAAAATATAATTTTGTATCCTGCTTTTCCACTTATAATTGTATCAGCCTGTAAATAAGTCATGAAATCTAGCAGCCATAAAGGAAAAATTGAAAGATTTGACTGTATAAAAATATGAAAGTTACCATAAATAAAACTTAAAAACAAATTGGGCAATAATATTTGCAATCTATGTAATAAACCACTACTATCCATAATATGTAATGAGCTTCTAAAAAATAATCAGAAAGATAACTCAAATTTTAAAATAGCTAAAACATGTGAATAGGCAACAGACAGAAGAAATACAAATGGTCATTAAATATATACTTTTTAAAAGCTTAATCTCACTAATAATCAAGAAATGAAGTTAAAACAATGAGATCATTTTCCCTAGCAAATTGGCAAGGACTTAAGGATGATGATGTCTAACTTGAATTAGGAAGCCAAGTGGATGCTCTCGTGCACTATTGGTGGGAGTATAAATTGGTGCAAACTTTTTCAGCAATTGCTCAACATCTGTTTAAATTATAAACATTTATATCCTTTGACACAGCATTTCTACTTCTAAAAAATCTATCCGAAGTAAACCTTCCTACAAGTGTGCAAATAATGTTCATTACTCTCTGGTTTGAGGTTGTAAAAAATTAAAAGCCATCTAAATGTTCATGGAGAGGGGACTAGTTAAATTATGATACACCTTTCTAAAGGAATCTTAGATAACCATTACAGAGAAGGAGGAAGATCTATAGGATATAGAAATATGTCCAAAATATTTGTTAGGTAAGAAAAGCAAGTTATTTCATAATATATATAAGTGTAGCATTAAGAAAAAAAAGATTTGAAGACTGTGAGACTGTCATCATTTTCCCCATGATTTTTTCAGGAATGATTGAATTTTATGTAGTGAAAATATTACTCCTATAATCACAAAAGAAATAATTTTCAAAAGATAAATTTTCTGTCATAGAAATGTCCCTACATTTTTAGTCCCTTATAAAGTTTTAGCAGCTTCCATAAAATTCTGTCATGTATGTACCATGATCTGTTTGGCCATTCCCCTATTAATAAATAATTTGGCTTATTTACAAATTTTTGCTGTTACGTAAGATGTGGCAACGAACATTTTTATAAAACAGAATACTGCAGATTACGCTTACAAAGGCATCACATCACGTAGTAGGGTTTGAGGGTTAAACCTAGAAAGAGTCCATTAGATGATTTTGAATGTAAAAGGTTAATGTTTTCTAACCCTATTAAGCCTTGACAAGACTAGGGATGGCCCACTTGGAGCCAGAGGAGTTGGATCCTTGCTTCCCTGGGCACTCAGTGGTGCTACCCACTTGGGCTCTAATTTATCACCAGTATTTATGGTCCCGGTGTGAAAAAGACCAGAGATCTTATCCTCAGGATACCCTTCTCATTCCGTTCCCTCTCCCCAGGTGAACTCATCCATGCCCAGCTAATGACTCTCAGTCCTACAGCTCCGACCCAGCCTTTCCTCTGACTTCTAGCCGTATATATTCAGCTGCCTTTAAATGTCTCCACTTGGGGGGCGCCTGGGTGGCTCAGTTGGTTAAGCGACTGCCTTCGGCTCAGGTCATGATCCTGGAGTCCCGGGATCGAGTCCCGCATCGGGCTCCCTGCTCGGCAGGGAGTCTGCTTCTCCCTCTGACCCTCCTCCCTCTCATGCTCTCTGTCTCTCATTCTCTGTCTCACAAATAAATAAAAAACATCTTAAAAAAAAATTTAAATGTCTCCACTTGGATGTCTAAAAAATAGCTCAATATGTCCAAAATAAATTCTGTGAGCCTGGGCGCCTGGGTGGCTCAGATGGTTAAGCGTCTGCCTTCGGCTCAGGTCATGATCCCAGGGTCCTGGGATCGAGTCCCGCATCGGGCTCCCTGCTCCTTGGGAGCCTGTTTCTCCCTCTGCTTCTCTCTCTCTGTCTCTCGTGAATAAATAAAATCTTTAAAAAAAATTAAATTAAATTAAAAAAAATAAATTCTGTGAGCCAGAACATGCTCACGCCTTCTTCCCTTTTACTGTCTATATCCTTCCATTACTGCATCCCGTTACTTTTCCTGCCTAGTCATTCTCGGACCATCCAATTCCCTTTGCCTTACTGCCCATTTGTTTTCTGAACACTTCAGTAGCTTCCCAGCTACTTTCCTCAAGTTCTCTCCTCCCCCTCTAACCTGTTGTCCACATTGTAGCTGGAGGCTCATTGTAAAATCACAAGTTAATGCTGTCCATCTCCTGTGTATGACCTTTTGATGGTTTCTCTTTCTTCTTGGGCCAAAGACTGCAATTTTGGCTGGTCCCTGCCATATCAGGCTCCTGCTATCTCCTGTCTCCTTCAGGACTCTGGGCCCCTTGAGTATTGTTTGGCTCAGAGATGGTCCTCTGAGATTTGTGCAGTGGGTGAATGGCTGAATATCTTGTGTTAAGTAATACATGAATGGCAGGTCTATCTAGTTGCTGATAAAATCAGATATTAGACTTTTGCTGTTTCAGTGACTTTTCACCATTTTTTTTTTTAAGAGAGTGCGTGTGGGAGCACGAGGGAGAGAGAGAATCTTAAGCAGGCTCCATGCCCAGAGCAGAGCCAGTCGGAGCTGGTCAAAGCCCGTGGGGTGAGATCTCACAACCCTGAGATCGTGACTTGAGCTGAAATTAAGAGTCAGATGCTTAACTGACTGAGCCACCCAGGCGCCCCTCAACATTCTTTTACCAATTTAACACAATCAGTCTTGCCTTGAAAAAAATTGCAAGTTTATTATAAACCCAGACATTCAAAATACAAGCTAGCGCTAAATGATTTTGTTGTGAAATTGTGATCACAATATTAAATTCATTCTTTTCAGCCACCTCTTCACCCTTACCCACCCATCAGCCTCTTCTCCTTAGAAGACAGCAGTGAATTATCTTCAGAATATTTGACCAGTAGAGACACATTTGCTGTGCACGCCCCTATTCCCATACAAAGGTTGGGTAACATCCATTGAATTCCCTCTCCTTGCACAAACTAAAAACCAAAGCAAAAAAAAATTTTGGGGGGTAAAATTTTGATTATGCATTTCATACTGATGTGCACAAAAATGTCCCTTTGTCATTCTTCAGTCTTGAGATACTTATTGATTCTCAGATGGTTCTTGTTTCAGTTGGGGAGGTGTCAGGAAATAATCTCCTAGGAGGATTAGCCAGCAGTGCAATACCAGTGTATAAAAGAGTGTTTGCCTGCTGTAGTGGGTTATGAGCCCATGCTTTGGAGGGAGGTGAGCAGAACTGAGTTTGAATCCTGGATTTACCCCTGGGTAACTAAATAATGTTGCAGCAGATCCTAGTTCAGAGGGTTGTTATGAGGATAAAGCAATACGGTTAAAGCACTTAGCATCTGGTGAACATGCAGCGTTTGTTAGCTGTGCACGCACATACCCAAACGAGCAGACAGAAAGCGGTATATTGTAATAGTATATTGACTGTATGCTTTATAATAACCAATATCAAAAGTTATATTTTATTGAAGAGTTGTTGTCTCTTAGATTCAGATATTAAAATATTTACAGATGAGATGATTTTATGTCTTGGATTTGCTTCAAAATCTGAAAAAGGATGGCTCCAGTAGGGAGTGAAGGTATACACAAACAAAACTGGGCATGCATTGATAGTTGCTTATGGTCTGTGAGCACCATGGGAGTTGTTATATTCTCTGTACATTTGTATAGATTTGAAATTTTCCATGATAAAAAAAATTTTCAAATACATTAAAAATAGTTACTGAATAGCCTCTTAGAGTCATTCTTGTTCAAGGAGCCAGCTCTCAACTCACCTTCCTTTATTTCTTTTGGAGGAGTCACTGATTCCAGTGATCTAAGCAGAAAGACTCATGTTATTCTGTTTTATGACTCTCGGAATAGCTCAGTGGAAACAAAATAAATAGAATTTCTGAATTTCCTTTGTCCTCAACCACTTGGGATGCCTCTCAATGAAACCACTGTGGGCATTTTAAGTAACTCTGATTACCTGGCAACAACAATGTATAAAATAACTCTTTCTACCCTTCTGTGCTTGTATGACAAAAGTTATAGCTATGAAATACGGGGGCTCAATGCGCTAATGAATGATGAGCCTGTAATTGTGTATTTGGCATTTTGGAATCTGAGCCTCTGCCCTGTATGAACTTGTAATCTTCATTGTGTAGCCTTGTTAAGTTTGGCTGTTGAGTTACATGTTGGCATTGAAGGCTAGGGAGCTACTGCAAAGCCAAAAACTGACCTCTGCCTATTTCAAAGTCAAAAGTCAAAGGATGATTTTTTTGCTTTTGCATTTTTCTTTTTAAGTAAAAATAATGATTACCCTTAGAATGGAAGCTGATGGTGGCCATGAATGAATCTTTAACCTTTGGATCTATTTGACCAACCCCGTCAATGTTTCACTCTTTCATCTGGCTGCAAGCCGAGGAAAAGTATCATGATTGGGTCCATAACTGCCTTTCCGAAAGTAGTTTCCCTTCACCAGTGTCACCCAAGCAAAGAATTTGAGCTTATATTTCAGGATTCTTCTTTTCCCTCTGGAATCCATCTCTAAGGGGAAAAGCACATCCCTTTTTTAAGTGTAATTACTTTGGAACAAGGATCCCAGTGAGGTTTATGAAGCTTCCTTTCTTTCCCTAAAAATAAGACAGGCTCTGAGTTGGCCAGGGCAGCTCACTGTTGTCTGTCTGAAATGCTTCTGTTTATCTCTTGGGGCAACACCTTCTGCCAGGCCCAAGCTGGAGCGAGGGAGGAGGAAGGCTTAGCTCCAGCTAAGGGGAAGACAGGTACACAGACAGAGCCTTCCGGAATACAGTGCAGGGTGTACCATCATTGAGGCATGAACTGGGTATTCTGGGGGCAACGTTGACTATCCAGGGATATCGGGTCAGAACTTAGAGAGAAGGTGTGAGACATTTGGACCAAGGGCAGAACTGATAGCCTGGGATTATATTATGCTCTTAATTGAACCCCCTTGGGATCCCAATTTGGGAGTTTTGTCTGTTAGTTAGCACCTGGTATGAAACCAACAGTGGCATTTCCCTCGGGCCTTATACAGTCCTGAGGAATGCCGAAAATGAGTCTGAAACGCCAGGATTGAAGTGTGGCCTTGGGCATCCTATGCGTTGAGCCCCCTATACTGCTCAGTCTGTCTTCCAGGCAGTGAGGCCGTGTCCCCGGACTTCTCTGTACAGAGGGCATGGTGCTGGGTGGCTTACAAAACTGATCGCAAGCACTCATCACTCCCAGAACAATTCCTGCTACCCATGACAGCAACTGAGTAATATCCAATTAAACCTCTTACTTGGGCTGTTAGTCACAAACTCTCTTGAGCAATCACAGGTCAGTTCTTGAGACCGTTGTAGGTTTCTGTTAGCACTTGTTTTCTGTTACCAAAGAAAATCCTTTATGAGTCCGTAGCAAGCTAACAGCTTTAGGAGAATTCAGAGACCCAGTACCCTTGTTTGGCAATGTGAGAGAGCAGGCTCTGGGCGCAGGTCCACACAGGCCTGGCTGGCTGGGCTAGAACATGGTGCCCACAGAGGCCGCCCCCAGGCTTACTCAGATCCCCCACGGTCTTGCTCTCTCCTGGGGCGGCAGACTGTAATCTCTAACCCTGAACACGTCTGATGTGTGCCATCTGTCCCAGAGAAGCCAGACAACCAGGCACTAATAGGGCAGAGGGTCTGTGGCCATTCCTGGAAGAATCGCTGAGAAAGACTGTACTCCTGGCAGTGGCCTCCCTCCCGAGGCCATGATCATAGTCATCCCGCCCGCCACCCTGCATCTCGTGAGTCCTCCTTCACGTGGGCTAAGTAGGTCTTGCTTATATTGTGTGGGGGCTGTGGTGGAAGGAAACCGTTTCCACAGATTCCAGCCCCCTGAGAACGGTTGCTTGTTGCAAAGTGGGATTTTGTATGGAGAAGGGGAACGAGGCTGGGTTTGGTTTCAAGTGCAAAAGGCTTGCTTTTCTGAAGTGGGCGCTCAGAGACCCAGCACACCTTTGCTTACTCCCAGGGAGACTGCTGCCAGGGGCACACAAGCCGAGAGGAGGCCTGCTCTGCGTTCCCACTGATGTGTGCCAGGAAAACTCCTCTGCTTTCACCTCACTTATCAGGGATTCCTAGAAGACAGGACTTTGTTTTCATTCCTGGGTGTCTCCAGTGACCGCTCTCTGTGCGACCTGTGTGGTCAGGCTGTAGCAACTCATGAGCTCCCAGAGCACAGCTTGGAAACGGGTCCCGCCCGCGCTGGCATCACCTGCCTCCTCTGAGCTGAAACGTGATCCCAGGCTGGACAGACACCAAGTCTTTCCGTCACGCCAGGCCAACAGAACTGGATTCCCAGAGCAGGGCTAGGCACACAGAGCCATGAGGGCCCCGCCACAGCCCACGGTGGGGGTGAGGCTCCAGAAGGTCAGTCCTACAGCGACTGTGGAGACACCCCCGGGAGGGGGTACCATCGGGCCTCGGGGGGTTGTATGTGGTTAGCCTATTCACAAGGGACCATCATCTAGGAACCATGAAGCAAATTTTGAGTTGACCTAAAGCTTTTTCCAAGATAACCCAAAGAAGTTTGTTACCTTGGAGGTGTATGCAGGAAGCTTGCTTGGTGTGGTCTCAGCCACCCCACGAGCCAGCCCATCAGGGTTTGGGGCCTGGCTGTCCTACGCGTGTTGAATACTCTTTCTTCCAGAGATCTCAAATTGGACAACGTACTGTTGGACCATGAGGGCCACTGTAAACTGGCAGACTTTGGGATGTGCAAGGAAGGGATCTGTAATGGAGTCACCACGGCAACCTTCTGTGGCACGCCAGACTATATTGCTCCAGAGGTGAGTGCCGCTTGGGCAATCCCGAGCATTAATGTCACAGGCTGTTTTGGTGCACTGAGCTTTATGGGCGCGTTGAAAGCTGACACCTCCACACTCCCTGATGCCTCATTGGGTGAATGATGCCTGAAAATGTCCTTGGTTCCTATAAATAACAATTTGAGTTAAAAAATTTTTGTGTAAACCTTGCCATTGCTTTAGGCATTTGCCCTGAATGAGGACAAAGTGTGCTCTACTCCCAGCTATTTATTTTCCTCTTTGTCTCTACTCAGTGCTTTGATCCCAGCCCCATTTAGCAGAAGTAGAGAAAAGTTCCTCAGTCTTTCCCATGCGAGTGAGTGAGCCCAATCTCCTCCTCCCTCTACAGGGACACCATGCCCAAACCCTTTCTGTTTGGGATCTGCACATGCCATCACCTTGGCCAAAACAGGCCATAAATGTTTGATCACCTGGATGAAAGGTCCTCTGAGTTGAACCACAGAGAAAACAGACCACTCTCTAGAGATGAAATGAAACCTCTTTCCTAATCCATCATTTTCCCTAGTCATTCAGGACACATTCATTGATCAGATGTTCTCACCTTGGCCCCCTCTGCACAGATCCTCCAGGAAATGCTCTATGGACCCGCAGTAGATTGGTGGGCGATGGGCGTGTTGCTCTACGAGATGCTCTGTGGTCACGCACCCTTCGAGGCGGAGAATGAAGATGACCTCTTTGAGGCCATCCTGAATGATGAAGTGGTCTACCCTACATGGCTCCATGAAGATGCCACAGGGATCCTGAAATCTGTAAGTTTGGTTTACCCAACCAGCTTCTGGCCTACTGCAAACCAGCTGGCTGTGTACTTCTTTGTGTTCTTCCAACACCTCGCACTGGTAAGCTCCCAGTGCTAACTGCAGTATATGTTTTAATCTGCAGAATCAAAGAACCAGAATGTTTTCCTCTGGTTATGCAATAGTTCCTTCTGGGCCAACTGCGAGCCGTTGATAACGTTGTTTGCCAAATATCAAATATTTCTAGCACTTTGGCTCTAGCGTAGGTGAAGTAATGCACCCCCTTTAAACAGTCAGGACACGCCAGGGGGTTGGGTCAGGTGAATGCCATTCCTGCTTTGTTTGGGTATTGACTGTGTTTCTGGGATAAAGGGGTCTTTCCCTTAGTGCTGGGCGAGGCCAGAAGAGGTTTTCTAAACTTCTGCAGATCCCTTTTGGGTCCACATTATCCTAATGAATAATAAGTGAGGTGCCAGGCCCAGGATTCATGTGCAGTGAGGTTAATGTATCATGAAAAGTCTTTCTCGTGTACATTTAAGGTACCGTGCTGGAAGCCTTATTTTGAAGTGAGGAGGAAACATGGATTTGATGCCTTTATGTTGAAAATAAAAAAGCACATGTGATCTGTGTCATTCCTATAACCACGTTAGTTGAATTCACAAAGCATGTATTACCGCCTACTAGACGCATAGGGGAATAAAGATGGATAAAAGGTCAGTTCTTCAAGTAGGGAAAAATCAGGATAATCCATTCTCTGTCAGATAGTTTCTAGGGGATAAGAATTACTTTCCTTAAGTTACACCCTTTCCAGTGATTTGAGACAGAAAACTAAATTTGGGAAATATTGGCTATCTTGTTGGGAGACTTTAGACTTTCTCTTTAGAAATCTTCAGTGATATAATCCGTGCCATTTCAAGAACATTTTATATGCCGGTCACCGTGTACTGGGGCTGAAGGCATGACTGTCCCTGAGAATTCTCCTTATCACTAAAAGTGAAATAATCATAGAAATACTTCTCAGGCAAATATTGCCAAAGTGAATTGTAATTGGTAACTTGATTCTCAAGGTTAGGTGCCAGTATTCTCCTGATATTGAGGAAACACTAATGTCTTATAGAAACAAAAGTGAAGTCACTTTGGATTCTACCAAATGTCTCCTACCTAGCATGTTTTCACAAGAACAACTGATTTGTATCGTTGGTAGAAGTTTTAGACTGAGGAAACAAAGACTGTGGCTTTTATGACTTCATGAATAAAAGACGGAGGAGGGCTTGTCTCTGTGGATTCGTGCCCTGAAGTGTCTTAACTTCTGGAAGGGAACTGTACTCACCTAGGTTGGCCCCAGCCAACTCTGATGACCTAAGCTACTTTAACACAACCTAATCATGCTACAGAATTGGACTTATGTTGCATTATTACTTTTCCAGTACCGTGGTCCATAATCTGGCTCTTCAGGCACGCTAACCCCCTGTGGCTGACAACAGCCACCGTTGTTCTATTCATTGTTTTTCATGGTGCACATATTTAATTCAATTGCTGTAGCCTATTTAGCATTTTTCATACTTAAAAGAAAGACCTCAGAGTTTATAATTCAAATGAAAATACTAGTTTGAACTATAAAGAAATGTGTATCGTTGGCTTGGTCTATAAATGTCATTATGCTTAGTACGGTGAAGGGTAGGAAATAAAAATCAGTCTGTGCCTCAAGAAACTGTAATGTTCTCTGTGTAGGGTTAACAATCCAGATCATCATTTTTCTGATAAATATCTCCTACCTTTTGTCTGAATCCAGTGGAAATCTTGAGGTCCCCTTATCGTTTGAGTTGGACATCACTCACATGTGCGTCTCTTAATTTTTTTCTTCAAAATTTTAGAAGTCCTTAACTTTATTCTAGTATTTCAGAATCCTCTTGAGAGAGTTTTTCCCAACTAAATCTGGGACCTAGATCTTACTCCCCCTCATCCAATCCCTATAAAACCTAAAATGGGTACTAAGCAAGATTAAGAACCATATGGAACTATTAAGAGGTTTCTTCTTAGCCAGATAAGTCTAATTACTTTAAACTATATCTTTGATATATATATATATATATATGCATTTTGTGTGTTTTTTTGTTTTTTTGGTTTTTTTTGTAACTAGAATATTTGTTATCTAGTAATATCCTCCCTCCGCAATCTTTGTTCTAAGAGAAAACAGAGCCTCTGGTGCCCAAAGAGAATCTAATCTTCATTGGAGACTGAGTTTTACCCTCTCCTTGCAGATTTGCTCCTGGGAAGCTGTGAACCTCTTCGCTTTCCTTTATTTTTCTTTCAGACACCAGTTGCTCAACTGAATAGAGACAGCACCTGAGATTGTGATATGTCACTGACCTTGCAGTGATTTTCCTAAGTGGCATTCTATGTTCTTGGTGGGGTGTCTCCCCGTAGGAAGGAGTGTGGGCTTCACTTGGTGACAGGCTTACCTCCCAGCTCTATTCTGTTTTGACTTGGTGACCTGAGTGAGCTACCACACCTCTCTGAATCTCAGTGTCTTTGCTTACAAAATCAAGGTAATAAAATCCACGTCATAAGATTATTATCCAGAACACCATAAGGATTCTATTTCTTCTTCCTTCAAGGAGCGTCCCTTAAAAGTGATTTTCTGAAAAACACTTGCAAAGGTATCAGATGAAATTACTAAAAAGCATTCACCCAGAGGATTTCTGGGACAGCTTTGTACATTTCAGCCTCTATGCCTAAAAATAAAAAAGCTTAAATGCCATAGTGGAGGAAATTCAGCTATTCTTTGCTAAGGGCTGAGACATTTAAATGGAAGTGTGATCAAGGAAAAGAAAGAAAACAGTTAAGAACAGTCAGGACTTGAGAAACACTGAGGAAGAAATACTTCATCCGGGTCTGGTGGTGAAGAACCCGTCCCCACAGCAGAGCTGTCCACAGGCAAATCTCGGCTCTTTCACTCACTGGCTGTGTTCTCTTGGGCACATAGTGTAATTTTGCCATGCCTCAGTTCCCTTATCTGTACAACTGGGGCATGAGATAGTGTGTGTGGGATACCTGGAACAGTGTTCAGCAGAGGAGATGCTCAGGAAGTAGCCACTACCATCATCAATGGCATCTGCGTCTATGAAATGATTTTAGACTCTTTGTGCTTTCCTTTGAAAAATGATTATTGTATTAGGAAGAAGGTTGAAGGTATCAAGTCATGCTTATAAAGCTTTCGGACTGCTTTTTGGCTTTAATTGCAACTTGATTTAATTAGACCAATATAGTTTTCTATTGCTAGAAGAAACCTTAAAGACTGTCCATTCCAATCCCCTCATTTTATAGATAAGGAAACTGAGGCTCAGAGAAATTGTGACTCACCAAAGGCCATTCAGCACATTAGTTTAAACAAAAAAATTAGAAGTCTTGTGCAGTTTTCATGGGAATGTAAAATGGTGCAGCCACTATGGAAAACAAGATGGCAGGCAGTTTCTCAAAACATTAAACATAAAATTACCACATGGTCTAGCAATTCCATTTCTGGATGTATCACCAGAAGAATTGAAAGCAGGGACTTGAACAGATATTTGTACACCAATCTTCACAGCAGCATTATTCACAATATCTGAAAGGTGGAAACAATCCAGGTGTTCTTCGACAGATGAATGGATAAACAAAATGTGGTATATGCATACAATGGACGATTATTCAGCCTTAAAAAGGAAGCAAATTTTGATGCATGTTACAACATGGATGAACTTTGAAGGCATGCCTAATGAAAAAAGCCAAACCCCAAAGGACAAATGTATGATTCCACTTTTATGAAGTACCTAGAATGACCTAGAAAGTCAAACGTACAGAGACAAAAAGCAAAATGGTGCTTGCCAGGGACTAGGGGTGGGGGTGTAGGGAATTAGTGTTTAAGGGGTGTGGGGTTTCAGTTTTGAAGGATGTAAAAGATTCTGGAGATGGATGGTGGTGATGGTTGCACAACAGTGTGAATGTACTTAATGCTACTGCGCTATACACTTAAAAATGGCTAAGAAGGTAAATGTCATATTCTGTATATTATGCCACAATTAAAAAAAAAAATAGAAAAAAAGCCCCAAAACCCTGGGATCAGAATCCAGATATTCTTAACTCCTAGCCAGAGCTCTGAGCTAGACTACCTCTGGCCATTCCCCATTTTTCTTCTACTTCCCATTAATAAGAACATGGGCACAGACCTGACTAGGGTAGAGGCTGAAGAATAAAAGGAGGTTGGAGGATGGGGCTTAGGGCCCACCAAGGTTCACAGAGTGACCGTGGAAGAGGATTCAGTGAGGAGGTTAGGAAGGAACGACTTCAGGTTGTATAAACATCTAAATCTAAAATGTGGCTACTAGTTTTACTTGCGATGAAATAGGCCAATGGTTTTACAGTGTGATCTACCCAGAAACTGATGCCTGCAGTAACTTTTGAGTAGTACTAGCTAAGTAGGAACAAATAGTCCTAGGCCAGATAACTGAGGGCTTGGGGAATCTGTGTTAGAAGTTATGTAAGTGGAGACATTTTTAAGGACTCTGAACAAGACTTCATTTTGTTGTGCAATTCCAGTTCAAGATAAAGTGCATTTCTTTCTTTAAAAATATAGACTTCAAGCCCTTTTCCAGGATTTTGTGATCCCCTAAGATTCTGGGAGCTTGGTGACTTCAAGAGTTCCTAACGTTGAATGTTGACTCCATTGGATGGTGTCCTGCATGGTCCTAAAAATTGTCAGGAGGTCCTACATGCTACGTTTTGTATTATAATCACTTGTCATCACCCTTCATTTCATAGAGCTTGGTGACGATTAAAAACACAGAGAATTGCCAAGATAGAAAATCTTTCAAAAGCACTTGGTCTGAATCCCTGGTTGATAGGTGAAGCTGAGACCCAGAGAGGTGAACCAACCTCACATGGTAGTGTAGAAGAAGCACACACTAGTCTGAGTCAGGGGACCTCCTTCCACTCCTGCCACTGCTCTTCAGCCTACCTCTGCAAAGCAGGGATGAGGACACCAATAGTACCCACTTCAAATGAGGGAGTACACATGAAAGGATTTGGAAAGTTGCAATACAGGAGTAATTTATTAGTATTGTTGAGTTATGAGTAGTAATTTCATAACATACTGAACGTGTCATTATCATCATCCTCTCCTTGAACAAGATCCACCAACATCATCAAGATTATTAAGTGCTAAATTGTACATGAAGCTGGGTTCCATTTTTATTCCAGAGAGAACTATATTGCACTTTTCCAGAAGCTAAAGACACGTATGTGGGATGTAAATAACCAAAAAGATACGGATCTGCCTACTCACTTACCAGGAACGAGTCCATGCATATATGCATAGCAGCCATGGGTCTGCTAGGCTCAGGTACTAGCAAGGGGCTGGGGATGCAGAGAGGACCACGCCAGATATTATCTTTGCCTTCAAGGAATTTAAGTCCGGCTGGGATGGGGAAGAAAACAGATAAGAAAAAAGAAATCATACAAATAACTATCATTACAATTGACGTTAAATAAAATAACGTTATCATTAACTTAGAATTCGATTTTTAAAAAAGGTCTAAGGTGCTTTGAGAAGATATAAGAGATAGACCAAACCTAATCTAGGTCATCAAGTGAGGCTATCCTGAGGAAATGACATTTAAGCTGAACCCAAAGGCTGAAGGCAAGTTAGATTCAAGAAGTACACAAAGATCTTGAGAAAGAGTGAGTTTAAGTAACTCTCTGGCAGTGTGGCAGGACTGTAATGAGCAAAGGTATAGGGCCGTGGGGGTTAGAGGAGTTGAGGCTGAGCATGAAGGACACTGGAGGCCATGTGAAGGAGTGCCAAGATGAGACATTGGAGGACTTCAAGCAAGTATGAGGGACAAAATGTTTTTTCATGTTTAAGTGATCATTCTGAATATTTATAAAGAGATATTGTAGATCAGATGGAAGCATTTGCAGATGAAATATCTGGGATTTTTTTTTTTTTTTGAGAGAGAGAGGGAGAGACAGTGGGGGTCGGAGAGAGGTGGGGGAGAGAGGGAGAGAGCAAATCTCAAGCAGGCTCCATGCCCAGTGCGGAGCCCAGTGTGGGGCTTGATCTCATGACTCTGAGATGATGATCTGAGCTGAAATCAAGAGTTGGACACTCAATCAGCTGAGCCACCCAGGTGCCCCAATAGCAAATTTTAAAATTAACATATGAATCCATTTTATACAAAGTGTGTGTGTATACATATGTGCCTGTGTGTGTATAATGTATATATGTATACACACACATTACAGACTGTGTAGAAAAAGTGAACTCAGCCTTCATTTAATGAAACAAAATGGTTTAACAATACAATCATAGAAAAAGAATAAATAATGTGAGCCACATACCAGCTCTCTGGCTGATCCAGCTACATCTTTTTTTTTTTTTCCACTTTAGTTTTGAATTTATTATGAAATGTTTCAGTAACAATGGGTCTGGATCCAACTATGCCTTTTTGATTGCTGGTAAGAGTCCCAAGGTCCTGGACTGGGAGTTGACATAACCTGGTCATTTTTATGCTAAGAGATAAAATTTATCAGCGGTTTTAGCATATTCATTCTTCAACATCCACAAACAGTGTTCGTACCTTCCCAAGAAGTATTTCTCAATCCAAAGTTGAGTAACTAAGTGTACCCCAAAGAAGGATTTTTAAACAAAGAGCAGTGAAGAAGAGAGCCGTCAATGGTGAGCTCTGCCCTGAGCTGCTCCCCTGCTGCCCTGTGGGATCCCTTCCTGCGGGCTGGGGCCGCCCTTTCCCACCAAGACAGGAAGGTCCAAGATCTCCAAGCCAGCCTCTCACATCCGCTCCCTGAACCACTCTCAGCATGGTGGGCCATCCCTACTTGGCTTCCTGAGATTTCCTGATACTCTTTTCTTAGGAACATAAGGTCAGCCCTGTTCCTGGAATTGGTGTCTGCTGGATATTTTGGTTGCCTTTTTTTTTTCCCTTCAAAACAAAATGCTTTCTGAATTCCTTCCTACCTTTTAAAATGGAAGGTTTTATTATCTGTAGAAACTGTTTGGATACCCATTTATGTAGCATACCATAGAGTCATAGATGGTAAGGACCTTGTGGCTTTGTATGGTGTAATAATGTCAGTGAGTCCCCTGAAGTGAGGATGAGGGGGTGTTCTTGTCCCCTGTTCCACAGAAAGTGAGTGGTTAAACAGGATGGGCACCGGCGTCTTACCCAACAGAACTCCCAGCCCATTGTTACTTTCCTACCCTAGCCCTTCCCGTGATCACCTTTACCAACCGCCCCCCCAGATTGTGAACTTTCAAGTGCTTTGTGTGTGGATGTCCAAACATTTCATATAGACGTGAAGAGAGGCAGAGGACTTACTTGTGAGGACACTCCCCTGAGGCACAGAACCATCCGGAAGAGGGGAGCTGGAATACACCCAATGTTTAGCCCAGGACTTCTACTTGGGAAAAAATTCCCAAATCATTAACCACTAATCCTTACAAACTAAAAATAACCATCACATACACTCAAAAAAACTGCAATGGGAAGACTATTTTTCTTTCTTGCCCTTTTGTGTCTCATTTCTCATCTTCCCTTTAAATGTGTATGTGAAATACTCACATGTCCATGCTCTAAAAGCAAAACAATCCCACCTGTTCACTCTCCTAGATTATAAAAACTGGCAACACCCACAGAAGTTAACACAGAAAAGATATGTGAAGACACACTTGGGTAAAGGCATTCTGGATTTATGATTTTAAAGACAACTTTTTAAATGTTTTTCTTTCCCTTGGTTTGAGAATAATACATGCTTTTTGTTGGCTGAGTTTCCTTAACTGGCACTAAGGTATCCCAAAATGCTAATAATCATAACACAGAAGAAAATAGAGAGTTTGCTTAGAGTTTTGTGGTTGCGCTGAGTTTTGCTTTCATGTAGCTCCAGAGAGATTGAAATTTGGGCAAGTCCTCACGAATCCACAGAGCTTAAGAAGGTGACGGCCTTTCTGTGAGATGAATCTTCCTTTGTGCTAAATCATCTCCTGCGAGGGATCACGAGGCTTGGTGCTGACTCAGGTGAAGTCAGTGCCCTTTCTCTGAGCTCACACAGGTGGCCAGGTTAAATAAGCGCTGAAAGGAGTTTGGGGCATTCTCCTGAGTCACCTTTGTCTGTTCAGGAGGCATTGTAAACTTGGCATTAGAGGGAGATTACAGAGTGCTTTTGTTCCAAAGCTTTATAGAAACTAAAGTGTGTGTGTACTTGTGTGGGTTTTATCTGTCCTCACACCTCTCAGATTTCATCATCTGTGCCTTGTCTGCAGGAATCCTGTGTGCCTGTGTGCACAAAGGGAGAATCACAATTAATGCTGGGATCCTCTTTTAGCCAGGAGTCTGTCCCACGTCTGTCACCACACAGTTGATGAGAGCAGCACTGAATTTGACCCCCTCCATTTCCCACTCCCCTCCTGTCATAAGTCAAGATGCTCAAAGGAAGTGGTCAGGCAGAAGGAGGCTGAGGAAGTGGAGGGAAAACTGGGACCAGATTAAGGTAGAGGATCCAACTCTGGATCATTAGAACTGATCTTTCAAACACTGTGATGGGGAAAATCCAAAAGAAATTTACTGAAAGATCCTTTAGCAAGAGAAATGGTTTACATGCAGCCAGGCAGCCCTTTACTAGGACTGGAGTTCCCATATGAAGAAATGGAGCTGCTCCACAGTCCTCTTATTGAAACTGCTAGTGCAATTAACACCTTTCAGAAATGAACCATTTCCTTACAGACAGATCAATGCTAGTGTTGGCAGAAGACAGAAAAACCCTAGCACACTGATCCTCCTGTAGACTTATTTGGCATTTTTAAATCATATTTTATGAAAGTTACTGTTCTCAGCTTCCCTCCCCCTCATTTTAGCTTATAAGTTTACTTAGGAATAGAGGTCCTAATGTTTTATTTGTGGCTGGCAGCGTGAAGGATTTTTTTTCCTTTTTCTTCTTCTTTTTTTTAATGGAGTACTAATACCACTTGCCCCTTTAATCTCCATATCTCAGGCAGGAGGATAAAGATATCAGAGGTTTTGTAAATCGAGCATGGATACCTTTTCTACGTGGCAGTTTGCTAACTGAAATCTGTGGGTCAGAAGAGCTTTTTGTTTTAAGCTGGAAAAATTCTCGTGAACAGAACTAGTACACTTTGTTTTCTTTCATGTGTCCTTTCCAACTATCAAAAATCAATAATTTTTAGCAGTTGATGGTTAGGTTTGGTTTGGACACCCTAGATAAAAAAGGGTGTTGGCCTGGGTTTCATCAGGAGGAAATAAAAGGCATTGTGTAGTCTCCTCTGGAGGACCCTTGTTTAGTACTTGCTTCCTTTAAATAGCTACATGTGGGGGGATGGCACCTGAAATGAAGAAGTAGTTTGGGCCTCTGGAGTGGCCACAGTGAGTAGAGCTTTCTTGACGGTTAACACTTGGGAGAGCAGTAAAACCTGCCCCATCAGTCAGGGATGCTTGAGACTCACTTGCCAGCATAAAATCATATTGGCCAACAACATGGGTGTTGGCACAAATGCCTGACCTTGGACTTCGATCTCTGGGACTCACCTCTGACCTTTACCTTTTTTTAAACCAACATTGTCCTATGACTTGGGATTCAGGGGAAGCTATAATGATTATAAAACACAGGAAAATTAGAGTGTTAAAAGCACTGAAAAGGAATTAAGTAGATGCCCACACAGAAAGGCTGTTGGATTCCAGTCACTGACAGCATGAAAAACAGAGCCAACAAACCCGCTTACAGATTTTAGCACTGCTTCTGCCCCCTTGCATGAACAGCGACAGTACGGGCCATTTACTGTACTGGCTTTCATGAGGAGATAATAAAGTACACTGTGTACTGTGCCTCTGGAGATACTTACGGAATATTCTGATGTAGGTTAGTTATAAGTAACTTATCAGTATAGATGTTGATCCATTGGTATTTTCAAATATACTCATGAGCCCCCTTCTTCATGACTAGCCCAAGGAGATAAGCTTGAGCAAGTTTTGTTTCATTTTACTTTTTATAAAGACAAGTCCACTTGAGACCCAAGGAAAATGTGGCTTCTCTAGCTGAGGGAGAAGGTACAGTCATCTTCAAAATGGCAGTTCTTCTCTCCCCGAATTTTAATGATAAATCCAAAGAGAGACAATAGAGAGCACAGTCCATGGAGGCCATTGGTCTCCCTTCCCACTTGATGCCAGAGAGGTCATCCGGTGTCCTTGACAAATCCCAGTTCTTATGCTAATGTTTCCAATAAGACAGTCGTGCTCCTCCTGGGAAAGCCCTTTCTCTCACTTCATGGCATCGAGTATTAAACTTATTTTAATTGTCCTTACAAGCGGGCGCCTGGGTGGCTCAGTTGGTTAAGCGACTGCCTTCGGCTCAGGTCATGATCCTGGAGTCCCAGGATCCAGTCCCCATCGGGCTCCCTGCTCAGCAGGGAGTCTGTTTCTCCCTCTGACCCTCCTCCCTCTCATGTGCGCTTTCTCATTCTCTCTCTCTCAAATAAATAAATAACATCTTTAAAAAAAAAAAAGATATTAAAAAAAATTGTCCTTACAAGCTTATGTATGTCCCCTTAACTCCCACTCCCTAAACATATTTTTTATTTAGAAGTGCCTCTTATTGCCGACACCTCTCCTGGTATTTGAAAATATCAACAGTGCCCTTTTATCTTTTTTTCTCCAATATAAAGACCCCCCATTTGTTTAAAGTAAAGCAAGGTGGTCAGACTAAAGGATTCTTTACGTCCTTTTCAAGACTGTTTTCTCTGCCCTCTCTTAGTACCCGCTGGTCCCATGGGCCAGCAAAGGAAGTGTAACGTAAGTAAGCACACAAAGTGCCATGCATTCTCATTCAAGTGAAGTCCTGAATGTCATCCCACGATTCCTCCTGACCTGTCAGTCCACACTGTTTTTTAATCCAGAATCCAAATGAGAAGATTGGTCATCTCAAAAAGAAAGTTAGCACAGTGACTGAAAGCAAAGGCTTCTAGTGCTAGATAGGCTGGGGTTTGAATCCCGGCTCCACCACTCCCAAACTGGGTGGCCTTGGAGAGGTTACAGATTGGACTGTTCTTCAGTTTTCCACTCTGTAAAATGGGAATGATAATCAGGGTCGCTGTAAATATTATACAGAATGAATTTGAAACACTTAGGTCAATACCTGCTATAATACAAGAACACATAGATATGTATATATAGTAGTAGTAATAGCTACCACTTATTAAGCTATAGCATTTACAAAAGCTATACCCTTTTTTTATTGATGTATAATTAACATACCATATCATGTAAGTTTCAGGTCTATAACATAGTGATCCAACAATTATATGCGTTATGAAATGGTCGCTATGATAAGCGTAGTTACCATCTGTCACCATACAAAATTATTACAATATTATTGACTATATTCCTTATGTTGTACTTTTCATGCAGTGACTTATTCATAACTGGAAGTTTATACCTCTTAATTCCCTTCACCTGTTTTGCCTGCCCCCCCCCGCCCCCAACTGGCAACCATCAGTTTATTCTCTGTATTTAGGAGTCTGTTTCTGGTTTTGTTTTGTTTTTTCAGATTTCACATATAAGTGTAATCAATGGTATCTGTCTGAATTATTATACTCAGCATAATACCTACTAGATCCATCCATATTGTTACTAATGGCAACATCTCATTACTTGTTATGGTTGAGTGATACTCCATTGTATATATATACCACATCTTTATCCATTCGTCTATTGATGGACACTTGGGTTGTTTCCATATCTTGGCTATTGTCAAAAAATGCTACAATAAACGTAGAGATGCATATATCTTTTCAAATTAGTGTTTTTGTTTTCTTCGAGTAAATAGCCAGTGGTGGGATTACTGGATCATATGGTATTTCTATTTTTAATGTTTCGAGGAACCGCCATACTGTTTTTCATAGTGACTACACCAATTTATATTCCCACTAATAGTGCACGAGGGTTCCTTTTTCTCCACAACGTTGCCAACACTTATTTCATGTCTTTTTGACATTAGCCATTCTGACAGGTGTGAGGTGATAGCTCATTGTGGTTTTGATTTGCATTTCACTGATGATGAGTGATGTTGCACATCTTTTCATAGTCTGTTGGCCATCTATATACCTTTTTTGGGAAAATGTCTATTCAGGTCCTCTGCCCACTTTTTAATCCGATTGTTGGGTTTTTGGTGTTGTCTAAGTTTTTTCCATATTTTGGATATTAACCTTATTTGGCTATATCATTTGCAAATATCATCTCCCATTCAGTAGGTTGCCTTTTTGTTTTGTTGATGGTTTTCTTCACTGTGCAAAAGCTTTTTATTCTGGTGCATTCCTCAGAGTTTATTTTTGCTTTTGTTTCCCTTGCCTGAGGAGACATACCCATAAATATGTTGCTAAGGCTGATGTCCAAGAGATACTGCTTATGTTATCTTTTAGGAGTTTTATGGTTTCAGGTCTCACATATAGGTCTTTAATCCAAGTTTATTTTTATATATGGTATAAGCAAGTGGTCTAGTTTCATTCTTTTTGCATGTAGCTGGCTAGTTTTCCCAGCACCATTTACTGAAGAGACTTTGCATATTCATGCCTCCTTTGTCATAGATTGACCATGTAAGTGTGGGTTTATTTTGGGGTTCTGTTCCATTGATCTTTTTGTCTATTTTTGTGCAGGTACCATCCTGTTTTTGATTACTGTAGCTTTGTAGTATAATTTTAAATCTGGGATTGTGATACCTCCATCTTTGTTCTCACTCAAGATTGCTTTGGGCAGTACGGACATTTTAACGTTAATTCTTCTAACCCATGAGCATGTTGTATCTTTCCATTTATTTGTGTCGTCAAATAACCCTTAAATTTGTATGGACACAAAAGACCCTCAATAGCCAAAGCAATCTACAGATAGAATGTAATCTCTATCAAAACACCAATACTATTGTTCACAAAACTAGAACAAATAATCCTAAAATTTGTACCATTCTTTTTTCCACTCCTACAGCTGCTCCCTGCCCAAATCAGTCTGGATCTGGATCCCTATGTGCTTTGAGGATGGCCAGGTGGTCCTATTTCCATAGGCATGCAGATTACTAGTTCCAGCCCAGCCTAGTAAATTCCACTCAGACCCAATCTGAACAAGCTAGAACAACTCTCCTTCTCTTGGCTCTTCCAATATTCCATGGCAACACCAGTCTGTATAATAACCTGTACTTGCGAAGATTAGTTTGTTTCCCCAGAGCTATTAAAAAAATACATTATGTATCCTTCCGCCCTGCTTCTGAGCCCCATCCCAGCCCCAGTGTGGGTTGTTGTCAGCCTCATCTCGGGTTTAAATATCTGTCTCTGCCTTCTCCTATGGAAAAGTGACTTAGCAATGCCAAGTCAAAGCCCTGGGGTCTCTCTCCTCCCCGGCAGCCCCATCAGCTAACTCACATGCCTTCCCTTGTCCCTCTCACCCCTGCTCTGGGCTGGCTGGTGCTGCCCGTGTAGGTCATTCCCAGGCTGTGCCTCGTCAGTGCAGCCGGCGCAAAGGGCTGCGGGAGCAGGTGGTTGATGACTGGTCTTCCTAACCAGGCTAGACTGCCCTGTGACACTGGGAGCAGACCCGTGACTGCAACAGGCACACACAGGCATGCATTTTGTCACCCCCATGGGCTGGACGCCCGCGGTGAGGTTGATCATCATAGCTGTGAAACCTGTGTTCTGGGTCGTGTGTTCTTCCTCTGCCCTCCCTCCCCAGCATTCTCTGGAGAGCCTGAAAATGCCTTCTTCCCATTTGAGAGCATCTGCCTGGAATATTGATGGGAATGTCCCGTGGAATGGTTTCCTTCCCTTCTGATTTGCCAACATTAACGCTTTCTGCTCTTTGGTCTGAAATTGAATGAAAGGAGAAGGTCATTTTGTTTGTCCAACAGCCAAGTCCAACTATTAGGAGAAAATACAGTGTTTTCTCCCTCCTGAAAGAAAATTTTATTAGACTAATTGGTCTATTTATATAACCAGTTGTCTTCCTCTGAAATCAGACCGATTTTGAAAGAGGGAAAAATAGCCATTGCCTACATTTTAATGAGTTTCAAAGTACATTTGGATCCTGTTTTCTCAAAACACATTATTATACAGGGTTAGTTTAAACTGTGTCCTCTGGAACATTCAGCCACTGAAAACCAAAGCCACCTCAGGTGCAGCAGAGCCTACCAGACATGGCACGGGGTTCACAAAGAAGTTGCCCCATTGCATCCTTC
The DNA here is from genome assembly GCF_002201575.2 of Neomonachus schauinslandi. Lineage (NCBI taxonomy): Eukaryota > Metazoa > Chordata > Mammalia > Carnivora > Phocidae > Neomonachus > Neomonachus schauinslandi. Next base: position 37,981,592 of record NC_058411.1, on the reverse strand, counting down.
GTCCTGCATTCACTATCTCCCTTCTATTGTTTAAGCAGATACAGCTGCACAGCAAAACCTGACTGCTATTTGTATTTCTTGTTTCAAGATTGTCTCTAGAAATCTTTGCTGTCAGAAAAACTGTTTTCCAGAGACCATCGTAACAACCCCACTGCTGGAAACTGTGAAAGCAGAAACAGGCCTTGTTGTGTCTTTCTTGGCTGCAAAGTTGAGTAGCAGGGAGAGCCGGATGAGCCTCAGGGTCAAGGCTGACTTCAGATTTTACTCTTGGAGGTGTTTAGTCCATGCCTCTGGCTTTAGGTAGGACAGGATGGACCTACAAGTGGTTTAACAAGATGCTTACTAATACATTTATTGAGGGCCTGTTTTGTGCCAGGCATTTACTTGTTGTAACAGTCTTATGAAGTACAGGAAGATCTCCATTTTATAGTTGAGGAATCTGAGGCCCAGAGAAGATAAGATATTTGTGCAAGGTCACACAGCTCATTGGCATACGAACATACAGAGTCAAACTGCAGAGCCTAACCAGTTAACCTCTGTGCCTCCCTATCAGAGGGGCTCTTCTATCCTTCCTTAGTGTGCAGGAGGCTTCCCAGGACATTCTTGTACAAACCCGACCTACATTTCACTGGAGAGCCACCTTCAGGAGGACACGTCTGTTTTCCTCTGTAGTCCTACCTTCTCTACAGCCCTGAAAGAACTGTTAAGTTTCTCATTCTCCGGACAGATGTATCTCTGATCACTTCGGGATCCTCTAGTGAAATTCCACTTTAATGAGGCCCCCAAAGAAAGGAGACTACAAATTGAATCCATGCATTCTTGACCCCTCTCCTGTCCCTGCTCTCCAGTTACCTTGACACTTACATTTGGGGTGGAAGCAGATTTTCCACTTTGGCCTTCTCACTTACTCTTTGCAGTTTATAAAGTGCTTTTATTGACCCTAGAAAACATTCTGCCTCCTTTAGTAAATGTGTCCAGAATCTTTCATGAAGTCACTTTATTTTCCTCCTTGGCTGACTTTCTCATTTGGACCACGGTCGGGGAAAAGGTCAGTTGAGGCGAGGCAAGTTTAAGTATGACTTAGACATGGACAGACGATGGCTCCAAACAACATTGTTGGTAACTTGTTTGGCATTTGGGTCCCATTAGGGACATAAGCAAACAGAGGATGTTTTCTGCAAAGGGATCATGCCATCACTATTCACAGCAGCAGGAATACGGTGTTTAGGGAGAGTATCATGCCTGGCGTAGGGCAGCAAGCCCCTTCTCCTCCTAGCCCTGCACACCTCCACCAATGTGCACCGTTAAAGATTTTAGGACTGGGCTAATGATAAATATTCCCTTAACTCCCCATCTTTGCATCTTTGGAGGGGTAGTCCTGAAGAGGCTATAAGCTCCTCCTTGCGGTGGGCCCTGTCCTGGCTTCTGTTTCATGGTATTCATCCTCCCGGACTTTTTTTTTTTTTTTTTTAAGTATAGTTGACACACAGTGTTACATTAGTGTCAGACATACAGCATAAGGGATTTGACAAGTCTGTGTGTTATGCTGTGTTCACAAGTGAGCTACCGTCTGTCTCCATACGATGCTGTTACAATACCATTGATTAGAGTTGCTGTGCTATACCTTTTATCACTGTGACTTATTCGTTCCATATTTCCCACTACCCCTCACCCATTTTGCCCATCCCCCGCAGAACTCCCCCTCCACCCCCCCAGCAAGCATCAGTTTGTTCTCTGTTTTTATGAGTCTGTTTCTGCTTTTTGTTTTAATTCTTAGATTCCACATATAATTGAAATCATATGGCATTTGTCTTTCTCTGACTTTTTCACTTAGCATAATACCTTCTAGGTCTATCCATGTTGTCACAAATGGCAAGGTCTCATTCGTTTTTTTATGGCTGAGGAATATTTCATTGTACATATAAACCACTCCTTCCTTATCTATTCATCTCAGTGGCCACTTGGTTGCTTCCATATCTTTGCTATTGTAAATATTGCTACTATAAACATAGAGGTGGCATCTGTCTTTATGAACTAGTGTTTTTTGTTTTCTTTGGGTAAATACCTAGAGTAGAATTACTGGGTCATATGGTGTTTCTATTTGTAATGTTTTGAGGAACCTCCTTACTGTTCTCCACAGTGGCTACACTGATTTACATTCCCACCAACAATGCATGAGCGTTCCTTTTTCTCCACATCTTCACCAATACTTGTTATTTCTTGTGTTTTTTATTCTAGCCATTCTGACTAGGTGAAAGGTGATTCTCATTGTGCTTTTGATTTGCATTTCCCTGATGATTACTGATGTTGATCATCTTTTCATGTGTCTGTTGGCCATCTGTAAGTCTCTGGAGAAATGTCTATTCAAGTTCTCAGCTCATTTTTAACTGGATTATTTGTTTTCTGGTGTTGGGTTGTATAAGTTCTTTCTATAGTTGAGATATTAACCTCTTATTGGATATATCATTTGCAAATATCCTCTCTCATTCAGTAGGTTGCCTTTTCATTTTGCTGATGGTTTTCTTCACTGTGCAAAAGCTTTTTATTTTTATGTAGTCTCAATAATTTATTTTTGCTTTTGTTTCCCTTGCCTGAGGAGACATACCTAGAAAAATGTTGCGAAGACCACTATCAAAGAGATGACTGCCTATGTTCTCTTCTAGGAATTTTATGGTTTCAGGTCTGACATTTATGTCTTTAACCCATTTTTGAGTTTATTTTTGTATATGGTGTAAGAAAGTGGTCCAGTCTCATTCTTCTGCATGTAACTATCTAGCATTCCCAGTGCCATTAAAGAGACTGTAGCATGAGTTTATTTCTGAGCTCTCTGTTCTGTGCTATTGAAGTATGTGTCTGTTTTTGTGCTAGTACCGTAATGTTTGATAGATTTGCAGCATATCTTGAAATTTGGGATTGTGATTCTTTCAGCTTTGTTCTTCTTAAGATTACTTTGACTATCCAGGGTCTTTTTATGGTTCGATACAAATTGTAGGATTGTTTTAGTTCTGTGAAAAAAATGCTGTTAGTATTTTGGGAGGGATTTCATTGAATCTGTAGACTGCTTTTGGTAGTATGGACATTTTAACAATATTAGTCCTTCCAATGCATAAGCATGGAATATCTTTCCATTTGTTTGTGAGGTCTTCAGTTTTTTCATTAATATTTTATACTTTTCAGAGTATAGGTCTTTAACCTCCTTGGTAAAGTTTATTCCTAGTGATTTTATTCTTTTTGATGCAATACTAAATGGAATTGTTTTCTTAATTTCTCTTTCTGCTACTTTGTTATCAGTGTATAGAAATGCCAACAGATTTCTGTGTGTTAATTTTGTATCCTACGACTTTACTGAATTTATTATTTTTCATAGTTTTTTTTTTTTTGGTGGAATCTTTGGGATTTTCTATATATAATAACATGCCATCTGCAAATAGTAACAGTTGAACTTCTTCCTTGCCAATTTGGATGCCTTTTATTTCTTTTTCTTGACAATTGCTACTGCTGGGGTTTTCAGTACTATGCTGAATGAAAGTGGTGAGAGTGGACATCTTTGTCTTGTTTGTGATCTTAGAGGAAAGCTCTGTTTTTCCCCCCTGACTTATGTTAGCTGTGGGTTTCTCATATGTGGCCTTTATTTTGTTAAGATATGTTCCCTCTAACCCCATTTTGTTGAGAGTTTTTATCATGAATGGATGTTGAATCAGATGCTTTCTCTCCATCTATTGAGATGGTATGATTTTTATTTTTCATTTTGTTAATGTGATGTATCACACTGATTGATTTGTAAATATTGACCTACCTATACATCTCCAGAATAAATCCCACTCAATCATGGTGAATGATCTTTATAGTGGATTGTTGAATGTGGTTTGCTAATATTTTGTTGAGGACTTTTGCATCTATGTTCATCAGGGATATTGGCCTGTACTCTTTTTCTGTACTGTCTTGTCTGCTTATGGTGTCTGGGTAATGCTGGCCTTGTAGAATGTATTTGGAAGCTTTCCTTCTATTATATAGAATAGTTTGAGAAGAATAGATATTAAATTTTCTTTAAATATTTGGTAGAATTCATGTGTGAAACCACCTGGTCCTGGACTTTTGTTTGTTGGAAGTTTTTTGATTACCAATTCAGTTTCATTAGTAATTGGTCTGTTCAGATTTTCTATTCCTGATTCAGTTTGGGAAGATTATATGTTTCTAGGAATTTATCCATTTCTTCTAAGTTGTCCAATTTGTTGGCATAGAATTTTTGTAGTAGCCTCTTATAATTCTTTCTATTTATGTGGTGTCAGTTGTTACTTCTGTCTCATTTCTGATTTTTGGGGGGGGGGGTCCTCTTTTTTTCTTGAGGAGTCTAGCTAAAGGTTGGTCAATCTTGTTTATCTTTTGAAAAAGCCAGCTCTTAGTTTCCTTAATCTTTTTTTATTGTTTTTGTAGTCTGTGTTTTATTTATTTCTGCTCTGATCTTATTATTTCTTTCCTTCTACTAACTTTGGGCTTTGTTCTTCCTTTTCTAGTTCCTGTAGGTATAAGGTTAGATAGTTTGAGATTTTTCTTGTTTCTTAAAGTAGGCCTGTATTTCTATAAATTTCCCTCTTGGAACTGCTTTTGCTTGGCCCAAAGATTTTGGACCACTGTGTTTTTATTTATCTTCATGTATTTTTTTATTTCTTCTTTAACTCCTAGGTTGCTTAGTAGCATGTTGTTTAGCCTTGACATGTTTGTGTTTTTTCCCCTTTTTTTTTCTTATAATTGATTTCTAGTTTCATACTATTGTGGTTAGAAAAGATGCAGGATGTGATTTTAATCTTCTTAAATTTATTGAGACTTGTTTTGTGGCCTAATGTGATCTATCCTAGAGAATGTTCTATGTGCACTTAAAAAGAATGTATTCTGTTGTCTGAAAAGAGTATATTCTGTTGTTTTGTGATGGAATGTTTTATATATATGTTAAGTCCATCTGGTCTAATGTGTCATTCGAAGACATTGTTTTGTTATTGATTTTCTGCCTGGATGATCTATCCATTGAAGTAAGTGGGGTGTTAAAGTCCCCTACTATTATTGTGTTACTGTTCATTTGTCCCTTTATACCTGTTAATATTTGCTTGATGTAATTAGGTGCTCCAGTGTTGGGTGCATAGGTGTTTACAATTGTTAGATCCTCTTTTTGAATTGATCCCTCTGTCATTATGTATTGCCCTTCTTTGTCTTGTGTTGCAGTGTTTGTTTTAAAGTCCATTTTGGCTGATAAAAGTATTGCTCTTTGTTTTTCACTTCCTTTTGCATGGAACTCTTTTTCCATCCTTTCACTTTCAGTCTGTATGTGTCTTTAGTTCTAAAGTAAGTCTCTTGAAGGCAGCACATAGATAGCTTGGCAGAATGGATAACAAAACAAGACATTTCTTTTGAGTAAAGCATTTAGACCATTTACATTTAAAGTGATTATTGATAGTTATGTACTTTTTGCCATTTTGTTAATTATTTTCGGTTGTCTTTGTAGTTTTACTCTGTTCATTCCTCCTTCTCTTACTCTCTTGCCTTGTGATTGATGGATTTCTTTAGTGTTATGCCTGGCTTTCTTTTTATTTTTTGTGTATCTATTATAGGTTTGAAGACATTGTTTTGTTATTGATTTTCTGCCTGGGTGATCTATCCATTGAAGTAAGTGGGGTGTTAAAGTCCCCTACTATTATTGTGTTACTGTTCATTTGTCCCTTTATACCTGTTAATATTTGCTTGATGTAATTAGGTGCTCCATTGTTGGGTGCATAGGTGTTTATAATTGTTAGATCCTCTTTTTGAATTGATCCCTCTGTCATTATGTATT